>NC_069502.1:341845253-342145253 GCF_027579735.1 Bombina bombina | reverse complement strand
ATTTTATCTCACAATTTCCTCAGCTCAGCAGAGTAAGGTCTGTGTAAAAAGTTATACTCAGCTGCTGCCCAGCTGCAGGTAAAAAAATCTTGGACATGACAGGGATTGCAGTGCGCATACGTCTGCATGGCTCTAGATGAGGCTTCAGTACATCATACAGGCTCAAGAGCTGCTGTTTATTGAGCCTATATTTGTCGAAAACCTCAAAATCGCTGATGTTATCCAAGGTGAGCCTCACCTTGTGAACAAGAGGACCCCTAATCAGACGTTCCCCATAGCTCTCTTGGAGATGCCTGATTCTGTTGTACAAAACTTGTCCAACAGCGCCTACACAATCTAACTGAGGGTTATCCATATTTGCAAAGCCAAGCAGCACAAAGCCAAACAGCAGAGCAAACACGGTATGCAAACACACAAAAGCTATTTGATACAATGTTGATCACAAGGGACGCTTTGGCCATGGGGTATGGGGGATTTATAGTGCAAAATGTCCAATGGTACCGTGTTCGTAACGATTGCTGAATGTATACACTTGATTGTATCTGAGCGGCGCAAATGCTTTCAAAGTGGGTGTTTTTTTTGTTGAAATTTTTTCCCCCCCAATAAATCGTAATGTGAAAGTGTAAAATCTAACATATACAGTGCATCTTTATAATGTTTGGTCATAAGCGTAACAAATAATTAGTAAACACAATGTTATATTATAAAACACACGTCCACGTAAACATGATTGAAAGTGCATACATGGCATAGAATCTGATTGATCAATATTGCTGCAATATTGTTGCAAAACGATAAAGTAACGGCTGGCATCTATAATATTATATATAAGGGATTGGCGATATTTCAATATTTTACATGTCCCATTGAAATTGCAATAATAATGAAGATCTTCCAAACCTCTCGTCTACGTACAGTATATGTAATATTGAGTGAGAAACTGATGAAAGGGGCAAGAAAGTCCTAATGCTCGAATCTGTATGGTTGAAGCTTAGAATGATGTCATCATATTAGCAACATGCCTGTCTGCTTTACAAATCTTCGCTCTCTTGTTCTAGTTTGCAACATTCTTATTGTGTGATGATTAAAAAAATAAATGTGTGCTTTGTTGTTGTGTGATGTGTGTTATGTACATATTTGTATGCATTGTGATTCTCCCCCACATATGTTCATTAATATAAAGCAGTATAGCATTGTTGTTCCAAAATAGCGACAACTATAATATTTTCTAAGGATATATTATAATGATACGGAATTCCTAATGGCATATTATTTTTAAATTCCGATGTTAAAGGGACACTAAATCCATAATGTATCTTTAACGATTCAGACAGAGAATCCAAGTTTAAACAACCTTCCAATGTACTTTTATGATGTAAATCTGTTCATTGTTTATATATGGTTTGTTGAATAAATAGCAATGCACATGTGTGAGGCAATCACAGAAGGCATCTATGTGCAGCCACTAATCATTATCTGCTGAGCCTATCTAGATATGCTGTTCATCAAAGCATATGAAGAGAATAAATCAAATGATATAATAGACGTAAATGAGACAACTGTTTAAAAGTTTTTTTATGTCCGTTTAAATATGTGATAATTCTTGAAACTGAATTTGTATTGGTGATGATACAATTGATCGTGATTTATAGTTGATGTAATGTAATTTCATAAAAGATTTTGATGTTGTAGTGATGTTCACACCTGTAAAACACATAAATCCAGTGCCAAATAGTATATTTCGTGATCTATTTGTCATTGCGGGACCTACGCAAGAATGAATGAATTAGCGCAACAACTATAACGCAGCCATTACGAGTTTAAAAAGACAAAATTATCGGGTGCGTTATGGAAAGAGGCCGGTCGCGTGCACGAGCACGTATTCCCCATAGAAAGAAAAAAACTTCAAACACTCCTGTTGAACGCAAAGTTAGTGACGTCATCTCATTCTGTAAAAAAGTACCTGAAATTGTGATAATTTCATATTTAAAATATGTTTTGTGCACGTAATGTGCTGTATTTTGTTTGTATGTAGCGATTTCTGTATGTATGTGATGATATTTGTACATATATGTAGCTAAATGAGAGTATGTTCATGTATGTCTTTTCCACTCAGCTGCAACAACTGCCATCTAACTTACTACAGTTTGATTTCCAACACATCCTCTCCCAAACTCAGAGAAAATACACAGCCTTTTCCACTCAGCTGCAACAACTGCCCTCTAACTTACTACAGTTTGATTTCCAACACATCCTCTCCCAAACTCAGAGAAAATACACAGCCTTTTCCACTCAGCTGCAACAACTGCCCTCTAACTTACTACAGTTTGATTTCCAACACATCCTCTCCCAAACTCAGAGAAAATACACAGCCTTTTCCACTCAGCTGCAACAACTGCCATCTAACTTACTACAGGTAGCCTTCTGGAAAACAGCCTCATCATATTTTACCATCAAGTTGTTTTATTGTATGTGTTTGTATATTTAGTGACAATTCCTTTTGTTTTGTTTTTATTTTAAATGTACATACTACCATGACTCTGTAATTACAGGCTGTGCTAGTCATAATTTGCATAGCTCTAGCTCATTGCATATTTTATCATTTTTATGTCTGCCATTATGTTAAGTTAGTTTAAGCAGCTATTGCCCAGTTATCTGTATATTTGTTTAATGGTTTTATTTCACCCCTGGTATACCTCAGTCTCATTCTTATCTCTGTAATATTTTGTTGATGTGTTTTTTTGGGGTTTTTTTTGTTTATTTTTTTCTGTTTCTGCATGACTGACCCCCAGCTTATATGTACCCTCCCACTCCTTTAACACAATCTTGCTGGACGGACCATCATTAACCTAATATCTCTCTCCTTTAGTTTGATTTCCAACACATCCTCTCCCAAACTCAGAGAAATTACACAGACTTTTCCACTCAGCTGCAACAACTGCCATCTAACTTACTACAGGTAGCCTTCTGGAAAACAGCTTCCCTCCCACCCTACCCCTCACCCCACCCACCCCAAGCTCATTTCCTCATTTATAGATAGTCTCCCACACAACTTTCACTCTCCTGAAATGACAAGTGCAAACACTGATCAGCACATCCTTCCATTCCCTTAACCCCATAGAATACACAGTACTTTTATTATATTATTTTTCATATACCTTTGGTTCCCTTATGCAATTGTTACAGTAATTCTGTGTCTTATGTTTTTAACTGGTTCACAATTCTGTAAAAATGCTCAATATATTCATATTCCTTTTTGCTACCCTTTGTCTCTATAACACACTACACTATTCAATTACTCCTTCTCCCTCTCCACCTGCACTGTTCATTAGCCCATATCTCTTAAACTCACCTTACTTTTCTACTCATGAACTTTACCTATTCCTAAACACTCTCTCTACCCCCTGGAGCTCATCCCAAAAGCAGTCTCACTACTGCAAATCTGTATCTCATCTCATGTCACTCTCCCTCTTGCTTCTACTTACTGCTGGTGACATCTCCCCTAATCCTGGTCCCCAACCACTGACAAGCCATGCACATCCATGTGTACCATCCCATAGACTCAGAAAACAAAACTATGCACACCTTACTCACATTCCTCTTTCATCTAAAGCCACTACCCCTTTCACTTGTGCACTCTGGAACTCTCGCTCTGTTTGCAACAAACTCACTTCTATACACAACCTCTTCATCTCCCGCTCCCTCAACCTTCTGGCCCTAACAGAAACCTGGCTCTCTCCCCTAGACACAGCATCCACTGCTGCTCTGTCACATGGGGGTCTCCACTTCAGCCACACTCCTAGGTCTGGTAATAGACAAGGAGGTGGTGTAGGTATTTTACTTTCCTCTCGTTGCACCTTTCAACAAATACATCCTATCTCTTCCCTCACTTTTCCCTCATTCGAAACCCACATGATTCGCTTATTCTCCCCTCTCTCTGTACGTGTTGCAGTCATATACCGACCCCCTGGCTCCGCAACTCAATTTCTAGATCACTTGGCCGCCTGGCTACCCTATTTCCTTTCCTCAGACACCCCTGCCCTCATTCTTGGCGACTTCAACATCCCCCTTAACAATCCCACTGCCTCATCTGCAAAACAACTTCTGCAACTCACTTCCTCTTTCGGTCTGTCACAATGGACTGATTCTCCCACTCACAAAGATGGTCACTCTCTTGACCTTATCTTTAGCTATCGATGCACTCTCTCAAACTTCTCAAACTCCCCTTTTCCTCTTTCTGACCACCATCTCCTTACCTGCAACATATCATCCCTTCCTACAACTCTCCCACCTTCTACTCCTCACACCAAACTTCACAGAAGCATTAGGTCTTTAGATCAGAAACAACTCGCTAATTCCCTTAAACCGCTCCTCTCATCCTTCTCCTCCTTTTCCTGCCCTGAACAATCTATCTGCCACTATAATTCCACCCTTATATCCGTCCTTGACATTCTCGCCCCTCTTACCACTGCTCGGAAATCACACACTCATCCCCAGCCCTGGCATACTCCTCTGACACGGTACCTACGCAGATGTTCCCGTACTGCTGAACGGCATTGGAGAAAATCATGGAGTTCAGCTGATTTTCTTCATTACAAATTCATCTTGAACTCCTACTACTCTGCCCTTAATCTCCACAAGCAACACTACTTCTCTACTCTTATCTCTAATCTTTCTTCAAACCCAAAACGTCTGTTCTCCACTTTCAATACTCTCCTCCGCCCTCCCCCACTTCCTAATACAACTTCTCTATCAGCTCAAGACTTTGCCAGTCACTTCATTAACAAAATTGACTCCATCAGACATGAAATCAGCTCTCAACACAATTCCATTCTCTCCCCCCCTCAAATACTTTCACTCAACCACAACCCTCATAACCCGAAACTTAGTTCATTCTCCCCTGTTACTGAGGAAGAAGTTTCGGCACTAATACTACGCTCTCACCTCACTACCTGTCCCCTTGACCCTATCCCCTCACAGCTGCTCCCCTCTCTCTCTGCTACCCTTACCCCTATACTAACACACATTTTCAACCTCTCCCTCAGCACTGGTACATTTCCCTCATCGATGAAACATGCACTGGTCACACCTATCCTCAAAAAACCTTCCCTTGATCCTACCTCCCCATCCAACTACCGCCCTATTTCCCTCCTCCCTCTTGCTTCAAAGCTTCTCGAAAAACTAGTATATGCACGCCTATCCCATTTCCTTACGTTAAACTCCCTCCTTGACCCGCTGCAATCTGGATTTCGTCCCTATCACTCCACAGAGACAGCTATTGTTAAGGTCACCAACGACCTACTTACAGCTAAATCAAAAGGCCACTTCTCTCTGCTTATCCTCCTTGATCTGTCCGCAGCCTTTGACACTGTCGACCACCCTCTTTTGCTCCAAACCCTCCAATCCTTCGGCATCTGTGACACAGCCCTTTCATGGCTCTCTTCCTACCTGTCAAACCGTACCTTCAGTGTTGCCCTCTCTGGGGCCTCCTCTGCCCCGTCACCACTTTCTGTCGGAGTACCGCAAGGCTCTGTCCTCGGTCCCCTTCTCTTCTCAATCTATACGTCATCACTAGGTTCCCTAATTACATCCCACGGTTTCCAATATAATTTGTACGCCGATGACACCCAAATCTACTTCTCTGCACCAGAACTATCTCCCTCCTTGCTAACCCGTGTCACTAACTGTCTTTCTCACATCTCTTCCTGGATGTCCTCTCACTACCTCAAGCTAAATCTCTCCAAAACCGAGCTCCTCATTTTCCCCCCTTCTTCCAAAATCTCCACCCCCAATATCTCTATAACTGTCGACAACTCCATCATTACCCCTACCCCGCATGCCCGATGTCTCGGGGTCACATTTGACTCAGATCTTTCCTTCACTCCTCACATTCAGTCCTTGGCTACAGCCTGCCGCTTCCACCTTAAAAACATCTCTAAAATTAGACACTTCATTACACAAGACACAACTAAGATTTTAATCCACTCTCTCATTCTTTCCCGCCTTGATTACTGCAACTCTGTCCTCTCTGGTCTCCCAGCCTGCCACCTAGCTCCTTTACAATCCATAATGAATGCCTCTGCCAGACTCATCTTCCTTACACGTCGCTCTTCATCTGCTGCGCCTCTCGGCCAATCCCTTCACTGGCTTCCTCTTGCCTCTAGGATCAAACACAAAACTCTCACTCTTACATACAAAGCCCTCAACTGCACTGCTCCCCCCTACATCTCAGACCTTGTCTCCAGATACTCTCCCTCCCGTCCCCTTCGCTCTGCTCATGACCTCCTCCTCTCCTCCTCTCTTGTCACCTCATCACACTCCCGTTTACAGGACTTCTCCAGACTGGCTCCCATCTTGTGGAACTCTCTGCCTCGCTTCACAAGACTCTCTTCTAGTTTTAAAAGCTTCAAGTGCTCCCTAAAGACTCTACTGTTCAGGGACGCATACAACCTACGCTAACCTTTCCTAATACCAGTTCCTCTCCTCTACTGCAATCCCCTGAACCCTTTTAGCATGTAAGCCTAAAAGTCCAGCTGTTTGTAGATCACCTTCTTAAGAGCTAACTACAACAGTGCAACTCTTGGCAGGGCCCTCTACCCTATAATTGTTTTGTTGTACTCCCCCTTTGTTTATAGCGCTGCGGAATCTGTTGGCGCTCTACAAATAACCGATAATAATAATAATGTCTTTGTAAGTCAATGTAAAATGGGTTTGTGTGCATTTTTTTTGTTCTAACATCCGAGATCTCGTATCTTTGATCTGTTATATTTTTGTATTAAAATTATATATTAATTATATATTTATTGTACAGTGTTTGTATGGGTATAAGTGTACTATATTATTTTTGAAGTGATTCTTGAATGTTTTTGGTTACAATGCATCAATAACTATTGGTCTTGGATAGCGTAATGGATTTGTGCGTACATGGCGATTTTTCTTGCACTGCAGAGGTTTTTTTAAACTTGTAATGGCTGCGTTAGGGAAAATGATGCATTATGGAACATAACGCTACAATATGAGTCATAACGCTCAACTCGTAATCTACCTGATAATCTGTTATATCCAAAATCACAATGTTTCTCCTTTATCTGTCTGGCTCCGCAATATTAGAGTAAGCCATTGACTTGTGATTCAGGTATATTGTTATGTTCTACTACTTTCTTGATCTTTGGATTGTGAGGGTTAATGACTTGTTATTCATTTAGGTTGCTTTGATATCAGTAAGATTAGGTCTGTTGATTTTTACATATAAAGTGCAAATGGTGTTGGTAAGGGTGCCCTTAAGTTAATGCACTCATGCATTCTTTATCTTTATGTACATTTTATTTAAAATAAAAATTACATATTTCCTTTTTGTTCGTGCTTCTCTGTTTTTCTGTTTTTTGTTAAAGGGACAGTAAATACCTTGAGATTTTTATATAAGATGTTTAGTTATGCATAGTAAAATAACTTCAGAATATATTTTCATTATTCATTTTGCCCCTTTTCATGTAATTTAGCTCAGAAATTGTGTTGTTTTTTTTTTTTTCATTTTTAGACCAGGGTAAGCACCCTGCTGACAAGACTAACCCTGCTACATATCTGCACTTAATTGGCATTAACAGATAGCAACTGCAAAACAATGGACTTCATACTAACAATATTATTGTAGCTAGCCTTATTGTCTACAGACTCAAGTCCGGATTGGTTCCTCCAAATTAGGCAAGTGGTTGGCAGAGTTTAGCTATTAAACAACAATTAAAACAAGATGTTAAAGGGACAGTAACATCAAAATTAAATTTAAATAGATTACATTTTTAACAACTTTCCAATTTACTTCCATTATCAATTTTGCTTAATTCTCTTGGTATCCTTTTTTAAAGGGTAATCCTAGGTCAGCTCAGGATCATAAATGTGACTTTAGCCATCTGACAGCAGTGTTTGCAACAATGTTTATAGCTGTGCTATACATTGTTGCAAATACTGCTGCTTTTCTTTGTCTATAATTCATTTATATTATCTGCATTTGGCACCTCTGGGGTTTTTTTTTTTATGTATTGAATACAAACAACTTTTGGTAGACCAGTACCACTACTCAAGTTCCAACCCTGTGTTCTTATGAAACAGTCTGTTACCATGTCCATTCAAATGTTTATAAATGAATAAGTCAAGAAAATAACATTCACCTAGATGACGAGTTTTGCGTGCATGTTTGAATGCTGATTTTTGCGTTAAAACAGCAATGCAGCCATTACGAATCTTGTCGGTATAGCTGTACCGCAAGCCTTTTAGCCTGTAACGAAACCTCAGTCCCGCACTCAAAAAAATGACGTTTTTGCATGGGATTTCCATAGCGCTGCCATTACAAGTTTTGCAGTGAGGTTAAAAAGCTTGTGTTACAGCCTATACCGACACAAGCCGTTTCGCAATCTGAGAGCAGTATTTATGAGTTTTACGCAACAAAACTATTACACAAAACTCATAACTGAACTGTTACAAAGTACACTAACACCCATAAACTACCTAGTAACCCCTAAACTGAGGCCCTCCCGCATCGCAAACACTAAATTAAAAATATTAACCCCTAATCTGCTGCTCCCAACATTGCCGCCACTAATAAAATGTATTAACCCCCTATTCCGACACTCCCCAACATCGTTGCCACTATACTAAAGTTATTAACCCCTATTCCCCTGCACCCCAACATCGCCCACACTATAATAAAGATATTAACCCCTATTCCGCCGCTCCTCGACATCGCCGCTACTAAATAAAGTAATTAAACCCTAAACCTCTGGTCTCCCACATCACTACCACTAAATAAACCTATTAACCCCTAAACCACCAGCCCCCCTCGTCACCAAAAATTAAATTAAACTATTAACCCCTAAACAACCCCCGATCTTGAAATTAAAATTACAAGATCCCTATCTTAAAATAAATAAAAACTTACCTGGGAAATTTAAAAAAACTAAATTTAAACTATAAATTAAACTACCGTTACTGTTATACTAAAATTAAAGGGACAGTAAACCTTAAAAATAATGTTATATAATTCTGCACATAGTGCAGAATTATATAACATTATTTAAGTGCTATAGCTATAAATGCCTTTTTTACCTTTTAATATGTTAAAAATATGGCGCTTTTACAGACCCGCTCTCTGCTCTCTGCTGAGCGGGTCTGTTATATTTAGTCAGCGCATTGGGCCAGCTGTGTAGTCACAGCCCGGCCCGACCGCGCCATAAGACTAAGTGCAGCTCGCTCCTGTCACAGGAGCGAGCTGCACTTAGTGCTATGGCGCGGTCGGGCCGGGCTGTGACTATACAGCTGGCCCAATGCGCTGACTAAATATAACAGACCCGCTCAGCAGAGAGCAGAGAGCGGGTCTGTAAAAGCGCCATATTTTTAACATATGTGCAGAATTATATAACATTATTTTTAAGGTTTACTGTCCCTTTAAAATAACTACAAATTAAAATTATTAAATTACACATTAAAAAAACCTAACCCTACTAAAAAAATTAAATCTACAATTACAAAAAATAAAAGATACTAAATTACAAAAAATAAAAAAATACTAAAGTACAAGAAATAACAAACACTAAATTACAAAAAATAACAAACGAAATTATCCAAAATAAAAAGAATTACACCTAATCTAATAGCCCTTTCAAAATAAAAAAGCCCCCCTAAAATAAAAAAACCCTAGCCTACAATAAACTACCAATAGCCCTTAAAAGGGCCTTTTGTAGGGCATTGCCCTAAAGAAATCATCTCTTTTCCCTGTAAAAAAATACAAAGACCCCCCAACAGTAAAACCCACCACCCAACCAACCCCCTAAAATAAAAAAACTATCTCTAAAAAAAAAACCCTAAGCTACCCATAACCCTGAAAAGGGCATTTGTATGGGCATTGCCCTTAAAAGGGCATTCAGCTCATTTTCATTGCCCTTAAAAGGGCATTAAGCTCTTTTAAGAATGCCCAAAACCCTAATCTAAAAAAAAACACCCCAAAAAAGTTTAAAAAAACCTAACACTAACCCCCAACGATCCACTAACAGTTTTTGAAGTTCGGACATCTATCCTCATCCAAGTGGCGAAGTCTTCATCTAGACGGCGAGGTCTTCATCCATCCAGACGGCTTCTTCTATCTTCACCCAGGCGGCATCTTTTATCTTCATCCCAGCAGCACAGAGCAGCTCCATCCTGAAGACATCCGGCGCGGAGCATCCTCTTCATATGGTCGCCGCTGTATACTGAATCTTCAATGCAAGGGAGCCTTTTCAAAATGGCGTCCCTTGCATTCCTATTGGCTGATTAAATTTTGGAAATTCAAATCAGCCAATAGGATGAGAGCTACTGAAATTCAATTGGCTATTTTTTTATTTTTTTTACAGGGAAAAGAGCTGATTTCTTTAGGGCAATGCCCTAGAAAAGACTATTTTAAGGGCTTTTGGTAGTTTGTTGTAGGCTAGGGGGGGTTTTATTTTGGGGGAGATTTTTTATTTTTTGTCATGTAGTCTTTTTTATTTTTTGTAATTGTAGATTTCATTTTTTTAGTAGGGTTAGGTTTTTTTAATGTGTAATTTAATTATTTTATCTGTAGCTATTTTAATTTTAGTATAATAGTAATGTTAGTTTAATTTATAGTTTAAATGATTTTTTTTTAAATTTCCCAGGTAAGTTTTTATTTATTTTAAGATAGGGATCTTGTAATTTTAATTTAAAGTTTGGGGGTTGTTAGTTTTAAGGGTTAATAGTTTAATCTAGCTTTTGGCGATATGGGGGGCTGGCGGTTTAGGGGTTAATAGGTTTATTTGGTGGCAGTGATATGGGAGGTCAGAGGTTTAGGGGTTAATTACTTTATTTAGTGGCGGCTATGTCGGGGAGCGGCGGAATATGGGTTAATATCTATTATAGTGTGGGCGATGTTGGGGTGCAGGGGAATAGGGGTTAATAACTTTAGTATAGTGGCGGCGATAATGGGAGTGGCAGATTAGGGGTTAATAACATTATGTAGGTGTCGGTGATGTCGGGTGCGGCAGATTAGGGGTGTTTAGACTTGGGGTTTATGTTAGGGTATTAGGTTTAAATGTAACATTTTTTTCCCCCATAGACATCAATGGGATTGCGTTACGGAGCTTTTCATTCCGCAATCGCAGGTGTTAGAAAAAGACCTAACACTTTCTCCCCATTGATGTCTATAGGGAAAGTGTGCACGAGCACATCAAAGCAGCGCTTGTATTTTGTGCGGTATGAAGCTCATCGCAACCATATCGCACACACAAGGCGGCTTTTTCAAAACTCTTAATGGCAGCGCTATGGAGGGTGAAATAACACAACTTTTGTTGCATTCGTTTCACATCCTCTATAGTGCAAACCTTGTAATCTAGGTGTTTGTTAATAAGAGTAATGTAAAACTGAATTTTAATAGACATGTAACCAAATGAAGAGCATTGATAATAAGGTGTTTGTGTATATACAGTATGTGTATGTGCATAGCCAAAAGCTAGGGCTGCCTCTCATTATGATGATGATGATTATTATTATTATTATTATTATTATTATTAAAAAAAGGTCCTTTCTCTAGTTAATATACTCTCACTAATAATTGTAATAAGCAAAATGATCAACCCTTATAGACACATTTTCCTTCTTCTATATAGTACAGCAATACACCTTGCTTCTTCAGTTGTTAAAATGTTGGTGAATAGAATGGGCCATTACTTTTTCCATATCTTGCCATATCTTGACGTAGGAACATATGTAATTTTGTTTAAATTGCATTTTGGAAATCCAGACTATGCAGCAGATTAATGATAACTAGTAATCCTGATACTGATATTATGGTAGCCGGAATTTTTTTCTCCAGTTTGCATTTGGTGCCAGACATGCTAATCAGTTTTGATATTTAATTAAGTATTTAGCATTTTTGGCTGATTTCTTAATTTAGGGCCAAATTACAAGTGGAGCACAAATTAATGTTCCCGCTAGATTGTTAATTGTGCTAGAAGTAAGATTTATGCACTCATCGTGTTGTGCTCGTATTATGAGTTGAAAGCAAACTCTTTTCACTCTTGCCATATTCCGATCAGCACAAAAATACAAAGTTAGACTATCGCATGCATGTTCACGTATTTCCCCAAAGAAGTCAATGGAGATAAAAAGTGGGGGGAAACCTAACACCCCACTCTCGTGCAAAAACAATTGTATATTCTCATGTGTGCTAACCGACATGAAAATATGAATATTTCACATTCCAATGTTCTGCACATAACCAAATATGTTCTATTTCATCATAAATACACATTTCTACATACTGTATATATGATGGTATTTTGGTACAATATATATCTATACATATATATTTATATATACTGTATATATATTTATATATCTAAATATATGATTAAATACAGGTATAGATGTTTACAGATATATATATATATATAGGAATATCTATTTATTAATACATAGAACATATTCAGCTATGTGCAAATGTGCAAATATATACAGTAAATATGTAGTTAAAACCTTTATTAAAATGAATATTGCATAAATATGCTTTTACATGTTTTCATCTACTTAATGGCAAAGGGCTCCAATGCATTTATATATATGTCTATATACTGTATGTAAACATATGTTTTTATAAGTTTATATGTCCATATATGTCTGTAAATACATATATACACATATAAATACATAAGTACACATATACAGACATATATATATATATATATATATATATATATACATACAGTCATTGGTGGTACAGCACTCTCAGTAATTCAAATATGCTGTTTCTGCCCGGGGTGCACTTTAAAATAAGTATACACAGTCCAAAATGAAAGGCACTCACCGGGTCATGAGGTATAGAAATGTTTCTTTAATAGGGTGATGTTTCGGGGTTTCCCCCGTACTCAAACCAACAAATATACAAACAACAAAACTTACCAAGCTAAAATAGACCCGACATCCCCACCCACGGTGCCACTAGTGTAATACCAGACGTCCCGGCAACCACGTGGTAATGCTCCACGTCATCAGTTGCCATGGCAACCTGAACGCTACTCGGCAGAACCATTGTGCGTAAAAATACTTCACTTGAACTATTGTAAGTTTACCCTTGAAGAAGTCCGGCCGGGTTCCGGACGAAATGCGTAGGGATATCGTGAAGTGTGGTTTGCCTTCATTGACAGTGTTTGCAGCTGAGAGGTTGAGGCCTAAAGGGGGACGCTCCGGATCCTGTATTCTACAGTGACGTCAGACGCCGGCTTTGTGTTTGGCTGTCCACCGCAAACTTTGGACATATTTCTGCCTGTCGATCAGGACTCAGACTGCTGCTGCCTTTGATCTAATCTGGAGATTGAATTTGATTACTTAAGTGTAAGTTACTATGTTTATTTTTATTATATATACATAATAAATTACTCAAACTTGTTTGCGCTTCTTGTACTCTCTTTGCTCTAGTTTTAACGTGACTCTGGTGATCACTGGAATTATCACCAAAAAAGAAGCTGCATCTGTTTGGGTACTACCTAGGACTATTTCAGGAATTGGACATTATCTCTATCGTATATGGGACTTTTTATTGGAAGTACATGTGGATTTTAGGTTTGCATTTACTTTGCTAAATTTTACTTGTTTAGTGCTTCTATTATTAATTGTACGCTATGTTTGTTCATTTTCTCTTTTTAGACAAGAAAGGAGGGGGGTATTTTTAATAATATTTATTCTCATATAGAAGTTGACTAGTGCTGATATTCTGTTTTTTGTATGTTCAAGTAAAAATACTAAGTAACATATTTAAAGGACAAGTCATGAATAATATAATATGGCTTTTTCACATACTAGAATCTAGGATCGTCAAGATGCAAAATAGATAGAATTGGGGTTTCCTACTCTATGTTAATATACGCATATTAAAATGAGCAATATATACTAGACAATCCGTACGCATAAAGGCTAAGGAAGAGCAGAACAATATTTTTAGGACTTTGAAAACAGACAAAATAAATTAAGCAAGAATTAATTGAACCAAATAAATTGAGCAAAATGAATTAATTAATGTCAAACAGTATCTATGATCTCAATGTAAGTGTACTACAATGTTGCGAAGTGACAGATACAGTTGCCGAAATTGTATCAATTATTATCTGTCTTCAAAGCAGCATGTAAAGACTGATGACAACCCACAAATATTCAATTTTCAAACGTATGACAGATAGTCTACACTCAACAATACATAATATCCATCTAGGTAAAATTATACAGATGGAACTAAAAGAATTCCTCTATTATACAAAATGTAAAATGTAAATCATGAACTCTCATCGAAAAGAACCATAGACTCTCATAACCAATCCATATGAAAGTAATCTTCATAAGAAACAGTGTCAATCAAGATGGACATTCAGTCCCTGTGGTGCCATAGTGCCCAGTTCATATATCCACTGTGCCTCACGTTGTAATAGCATCTTGGCATGATCGCCTCCCCTTGTTGGTGGTGGTATATGATCAACAATTATGTACTTCAGGTCGGCGACCCTATGCGTAGCTTGAGCAAAATACCTGGCCACAGGCTGATCCGATGTCCCCTTATCCAGGGCTGTTCTAATTGCAGACCTGTGGTTCACCATCCTGGTCCGCAGGTCGTCCACAGTTTTCCCAGCGTAGAATAACCCACATACAGTGTAGGAGATAAACTATGTATGGGGTAGTACAAGTCACTCTGTATTTGATGTTAAACCTTTTGTATGAGTAGGGGTGTCTGAACGTGTCTCCTTTTGTAGGGGTATCGTGCCAGTTGTCTGATAACAGCGTATACCCCTTCTGCATCTGCATAGGGTATAACAGTATACAGGCTGGTCACATCCAGTGTGACCAGCACTGTTTCATTTTGTTTTTCAGATATTTGATTAAAAGTATTAATCATGGATCCTGAGTCTAACAGGAATGTATCCATGTTCTTCACCAAAGGTTGGAGTAGGTGATCCAGGAATGTGGTGATAGGCTGGAGGATAAATCCAATGGCAGACACTATCGGTCTTCCCGGGGGCACTTGAAGGCTCTTGTGGATCTTGGACAAGATATATATAACTGGTATCCTTCTGAAATCCACCGTCATGTATGTTTTTATATCTTTGTCCAGACAATCCATATTTCTTTCATGTAATTAACAAGAGTCCATGAGCTAGTGACGTATGGGATATACATTCCTACCAGGAGGGGCAAAGTTTCCCAAACCTTAAAATGCCTA
Source organism: Bombina bombina (assembly GCF_027579735.1). NCBI lineage: Eukaryota > Metazoa > Chordata > Amphibia > Anura > Bombinatoridae > Bombina > Bombina bombina. The sequence goes on along the minus strand of NC_069502.1, from coordinate 342,130,009 downwards.
TAAATACACCCCTCACCACACCCACAAATCAGTTTTACAAACTTTGCCTCCAAGGGAGGTGGTGAAGTAAGTTTGTGCTAGATTCTACGTTGATATGCGCTCCGCAGCAAGTTGGAGCCCGGTTTTCCTCTCAGCGTGCAGTGAATGTCAGAGGGATGTGAGGAGAGTATTGCCTATTGAATGCAGTGATCTCCTTCTACGGGGTCTATTTCATAAGGTTCTCTGTTATCGGTCGTAGAGATTCATCTCTTACCTCCCTTTTCAGATCGACGATATACTCTTATATTTACCATTTCCTCTACTGATTCTCGTTTCAGTACTGGTTTGGCTTTCTACAAACATGTAGATGAGTGTCCTGGGGTAAGTAAGTCTTATTTTCTGTGACACTCTAAGCTATGGTTGGGCACTTTATTTATAAAGTTCTAAATATATGTATTCAAACATTTATTTGCCTTGACTCAGAATGTTCAACTTTCCTTATTTCCAGACAGTCAGTTTCATATTTGGGATTATGCTTTAATTATCATATTTTTCTTACCTCAAAAATTTGACTTTTTCCCTGTGGGCTGTTAGGCTCGCGGGGGCTGAAAATGCTTCATTTTATTGCGTCATTCTTGGCGCGGATTTTTTTGGCGCAAAAATTCATTTCCGTTTCCGGCGTCATACGTGTCGCCGGAAGTTGCGTCATTTTTTTGACGTTATTTTGCGCCAAAAATGTCGGCGTTCCGGATGTGGCGTCATTTTTGGCGCCAAAAGCATTTAGGCGCCAAATAATGTGGGCGTCTTATTTGGCGCCAAAAAATATGGGCGTCGCTTTTGTCTCCACATTATTTCAGAATCATTTTTCATTTGCTTCTGGTTGCTAGAAGCTTGATGTTTGGCATTTTTTCCCATTCCTGAAACTGTCTTATAAGGAATTTGATCTATTTTGCTTTATATGTTGTTTTTTCTCTTACATATTGCAAGATGTCTCACGTTGCATCTGAGCCAGAAGATACTACAGGAAAACCTCTGCCTGCTGGATCTACCAAAGCTAAGTGTATCTGCTGTAAACTTTTGGTAGCTATTCCTCCAGCTGTTGTTTGTATTAAATGTCATGACAAACTTGTTAATGCAGATAATATTTCCTTTAGTGATGTACCATTGTCTGTTGCAGTTCCCTCAACATCTAAGGTGCAGAATGTTCCTGATAACATAAGAGATTTTGTTTCTGAATCCATAAAGAAGGCTTTGTCTGTTATTTCTCCTTCTAGTAAACGTAAAAAGTCTTTTAAATCTTCTCTCTCTACAGATGAATTTTTAAATGAACACCATCATTCTGATTCTTTGGACTCTTCTGGTTCAGAGGATTCTGTCTCAGAGATTGATGCTGATAAATCTTCATATTTATTTAAGATGGAATTTATTCGCTCTTTACTTAAAGAAGTACTAATTGCTTTAGAAATAGAGGATTCTAGTCCTCTTGATACTAATTCTATACGTTTGGATAAGGTTTTTAAAGCTCCTGCGGTTATTCCAGAAGTCTTTCCTGTTCCTAATGCTATTTCTGCAGTAATTGCTAAGGAATGGGATAGATTGGGTAATTCATTTACTCCTTCTAAACGTTTTAAGCAATTATATCCTGTTCCGCCTGACAGATTAGAATTTTGGGACAAAATCCCTAAAGTTGATGGGGCTATTTCTACCCTTGCTAAACGTACTACCATTCCTACATCAGATGGTACCTCGTTTAAGGATCCTTTAGATAGAAAAATTGAATCTTTTCTAAGAAAAGCTTATCTATGTTCAGGTAATCTTCTTAGACCTGCTATATCATTGGCTGATGTTGCTGCAGCTTCAACTTTTTGGTTGGAAACTCTAGCGCAACAAGTAACAAATCGTGATTCTCATGATATTATTATTCTTCTCCAGCATGCTAATAATTTCATCTGTGATGCCATTTTTGATATTATTAGAGTTGATGTTAGATTTATGTCTCTGGCTATCTTAGCCAGAAGAGCTTTATGGCTTAAGACTTGGAATGCTGATATGGCTTCTAAATCAACTCTACTTTCCATTTCTTTCCAGGGAAACAAATTATTTGGTTCTCAGTTGGATTCTATTATTTCAACTGTTACTGGTGGGAAAGGAACTTTTTTACCACAGGATAAAAAGTCTAAAGGTAAAAACAGGGCTAACAATCGTTTTCGTTCCTTTCGTTTCAACAAAGAACAAAAGCCTGATCATTCATCCTCAGGAGCAGTTTCAGTTTGGAAACCATCTCCAGTCTGGAATAAATCCAAGCCTGCTAGAAAGGCAAAGCCTGCTTCTAAGTTCACATGAAGGTACGGCCCTCATTCCAGTTCAGCTGGTAGGGGGCAGGTTACGTTTTTTCAAAGAAATTTGGATCAGTTCTGTTCACAATCTTTGGATTCAGAACATTGTTTCAGAAGGGTACAGAATTGGTTTCAAGATGAGACCTCCTGCAAAGAGATTTTTTCTTTCCCATGTCCCAGTAAATCCAGTGAAAGCTCAAGCATTTCTGTATTGTGTTTCAGATCTAGAGTTGGCTGGAGTAATTATGCCAGTTCCAGTTCCGGAACAGGGGATGGGGTTTTATTCAAATCTCTTCATTGTACCAAAGAAGGAGAATTCCTTCAGACCAGTTCTGGATCTAAAATTATTGAATCGTTATGTAAGGATACCAACGTTCAAGATGGTAACTGTACGGACTATATTGCCTTTTGTTCAGCAAGGGAATTATATGTCCACAATAGATTTACAGGATGCATATCTGCATATTCCGATTCATCCAGATCATTATCAGTTCCTGAGATTCTCTTTTCTAGACAAGCATTACCAATTTGTGGCTCTACCGTTTGGCCTTGCTACAGCTCCAAGAATTTTTACAAAGATTCTCGGTGCCCTTCTGTCTGTAATCAGAGAACAGGGTATTGTGGTATTTCCTTATTTGGACGATATCTTGGTACTTGCTCCGTCTTTACATTTAGCAGAGTCTCATACGAATCGACTTGTGTTGTTTCTTCAAGATCATGGTTGGAGGATCAATTTACCAAAAAGTTCTTTGATTCCTCAAACAAGGGTAACCTTTCTGGGTTTCCAGATAGATTCAGTGTCCATGACTTTGTCTTTAACAGACAAGAGACGTCTAAAATTGATTACAGCCTGTCGAAACCTTCAGTCTCAATCATTCCCTTCGGTAGCCTTATGCATGGAAATTCTAGGTCTTATGACTGCTGCATCGGACGCGATCCCCTTTGCTCGTTTTCACATGCGACCTCTTCAGCTCTGTATGCTGAACCAATGGTGCAGGGATTACACGAAGATATATCAATTAATATCTTTAAAACCGATTGTTCGGCACTCTCTAACGTGGTGGACAGATCACCATCGTTTAATTCAGGGGGCTTCTTTTGTTCTTCCGACCTGGACTATAATTTCAACAGATGCAAGTCTCACAGGTTGGGGAGCTGTGTGGGGATCTCTGACGGCACAAGGAGTTTGGGAATCTCAGGAGGTGAGATTACCGATCAATATCTTGGAACTCCGTGCAGTTTTCAGAGCTCTTCAGTTTTGGCCTCTTCTGAAGAGAGAATCGTTCATTTGTTTTCAGACAGACAATGTCACAACTGTGGCATACATCAATCATCAAGGAGGGACTCACAGTCCTCTGGCTATGAAAGAAGTATCTCGAATTTTGGTTTGGGCGGAATCCAGCTCCTGTCTAATCTCTGCGGTTCATATCCCAGGTGTAGACAATTGGGAAGCGGATTATCTCAGTCGCCAAACGTTGCATCCGGGCGAATGGTCTCTTCACCCAGAGGTATTTCTTCAGATTGTTCAAATGTGGGGGCTCCCAGAGATAGATCTGATGGCCTCTCATCTAAACAAGAAACTTCCCAGGTATCTGTCCAGATCCCGGGATCCTCAGGCGGAGGCAGTGGATGCATTATCACTTCCTTGGAAGTATCATCCTGCCTATATCTTTCCGCCTCTAGTTCTTCTTCCAAGAGTAATCTCCAAGATTCTGAGGGAATGCTCGTTTGTTCTGCTAATAGCTCCGGCATGGCCTCACAGGTTTTGGTATGCGGATCTTGTCCGGATGGCATCTTGCCAGCCTTGGACTCTTCCGTTAAGACCAGACCTTCTGTCACAAGGTCCTTTTTTCCATCCGGATCTGAAATCCTTAAATTTAAAGGTATGGAGATTGAACGCTTGATTCTTGGTCATAGAGGTTTCTCTGACTCCGTGATTAATACTATGTTACAGGCTCGTAAATCTGTATCTAGAGAGATATATTATAGAGTCTGGAAGACTTATATTTCATGGTGTCTTTCTCATCATTTTTCTTGGCATTCTTTTAGAATACCGAGAATTTTACAATTTCTTCAGGATGGTTTGGATAAGGGTTTGTTTGTCCGCAAGTTCTTTGAAAGGACAAATCTCTGCTCTTTCTGTTCTTTTTCACAGAAAGATTGCTATTCTTCCTGATATTCATTGTTTTGTACAAGCTTTGGTTCGTATAAAACCTGTCATTAAGTCAATTTCTCCTCCATGGAGTTTGAATTTGGTTTTGGGAGCTCTTCAAGCTCCTCCGTTTGAACCTATGCATTCATTGGACATTAAATTACTTTCTTGGAAAGTTTTGTTCCTTTTGGCCATCTCTTCTGCTAGAAGAGTTTCTGAATTATCTGCTCTTTCGTGTGAGTCTCCTTTTCTGATTTTTCATCAGGATAAGGCGGTGTTGCGAACTTCTTTTGAATTTTTACCTAAAGTTGTGAATTCCAACAACATTAGTAGAGAAATTGTGGTTCCTTCATTATGTCCTAATCCTAAGAATTCTAAGGAGAAATCATTGCATTCTTTGGATGTTGTTAGAGCTTTGAAATATTATGTTGAAGCTACGAAATCTTTCCGTAAGACTTCTAGTCTATTTGTTATCTTTTCCGGTTCTAGGAAAGGCCAGAAAGCTTCTGCCATTTCTTTGGCATCTTGGTTGAAATCTTTAATTCATCTTGCCTATGTTGAGTCGGGTAAAACTCCGCCTCAGAGGATTACAGCTCATTCTACTAGGTCAGTTTCTACTTCCTGGGCGTTTAGGAATGAAGCTTCGGTTGATCAGATCTGCAAAGCAGCAACTTGGTCCTCTTTGCATACTTTTACTAAATTCTACCATTTTGATGTATTTTCTTCTTCTGAAGCAGTTTTTGGTAGAAAAGTTCTTCAGGCAGCGGTTTCAGTTTGAATCTTCTGCTTATGTTTTTTGTTAAACTTTTATTTGGGTGTGGATTATTTTCAGCAGGAATTGGCTGTCTTTATTTTATCCCTCCCTCTCTAGTGACTCTTGTGTGGAAAGATCCACATCTTGGGTAGTCATTATCCCATACGTCACTAGCTCATGGACTCTTGTTAATTACATGAAAGAAAACATAATTTATGTAAGAACTTACCTGATAAATTCATTTCTTTCATATTAACAAGAGTCCATGAGGCCCACCCTTTTTTGTGGTGGTTATGATTTTTTTGTATAAAGCACAATTATTCCAATTCCTTATTTTATATGCTTCGCACTTTTTTTCTTATCACCCCACTTCTTGGCTATTCGTTAAACTGATTTGTGGGTGTGGTGAGGGGTGTATTTATAGGCATTTTAAGGTTTGGGAAACTTTGCCCCTCCTGGTAGGAATGTATATCCCATACGTCACTAGCTCATGGACTCTTGTTAATATGAAAGAAATGAATTTATCAGGTAAGTTCTTACATAAATTATGTTTTTGCATATGCTGCAGCATGATGTCAATTTTCCTTTTAAAGAGTGTGGTGGATCACCTCTCAATTTTCTATATGTGCCTTGATCATTCAACTGCTGCATCATTTCATTACGATACTCAGTGTAATCCTGCACCACTATTGCCCTGACTTTATCCACCTCCCATAAGATAGATAATTGAAGTGTCTTCCTGTAGACTTTGTAGCGCAGCTCTCTCTTTGTGCATTAAATTGTGTCTATAGTGATCTTTTTGTTCTAGGGGTCTTGTCAAGTCCTGGAGAACGTCTTAATAGTGGAATTGTAGCTAATTGGGTCAAAGGTGCTTTTTTTCTTTAGTACTTGTTCATGCCTCTCTTCACTATTTTTAAAATACTCTTTTATTCTTAAAGTCCTAGTGAACTTTTGTACATCAATGTAAAGATCAAATTCATTGCATTTGGTAGTTGGTATGAAGGAAAGTCCTTTGTGGAGGACACTCAATTCGTCCTTAGAAAGCACACATTGACTTAAATTGACTACTAAATTATCCCCATGCCTCCCCTCCTTGGGGGTCTGGGGGGTCTGTTTAAACTTGTCTGGTATGGTTCCTCTTTCGTCCCCGTTTTTTACATTTTCATCTTGATTGGCACTGTATCTTATTAAGATTCCTTTCGCATTGGATTGGTTATGAGAGTCTATGGTGCTTTTCGATGAGAGTCCATGACTTACATTTTTTATTTTGTATAATAGAGGAATTCTTTTAGTTCCATCTGTATAATTTTACCTAGATGGATCTTATGTATTGTTGAGTGTAGGCTATCTGCCATACGTTTGAAAATTGAATATTTTCGGGATTGTCATCAGTCTTTACATGCTGCTTTGAAGACGGATAATAATTGATGCAATATCGGCAACTGTATCTGTCGCTTTACAACATTGTAGTACACTTACATTGAGATCATAGATATTGTTTGACATTAAATAATTAATTTTGTTCTATTTATTTGGTTAAATTAATTGTTGTTTAATTTATTTTGTCTGTTTTCCAAGTCATAAAATATTGTTCTGCTCTTCTTTAGCCTTTATGTTTACAGATTGTCTAGTATATATTGTGCATTTTAATATGCGTATATTAACATAGAGTAGGAAACCCCAATTCTATCTATTTTGCATCTTGATGATCCTAGATTCTAGTATGTGAAAAAGTCATGTTATATTATTCATGATTATTCTTGTGCTTTTGAGTTTTAATATGTAACGTAGTATTTTTACGCACAACGGTTCTGCCGAGTAGCTTTTTCTATACCTCAAGACCCAATGAGTGCCTTTCATTTTGGACTGTATATATATATATATATATATATATATATATATATATATATATATATATATATATACACATACATATCCATCTTTAGACGAGTATATATATATATATATATATATATATATATATATATATATATATATATATATATATATATATATATATATCATTGTTAAAACCTTTTGTATTTTTCTTTTTTTCCCAACACCTGAGACCTCATATCTTTGAGCCCTTAGAACTTTTGTGTGCAATATTTTTTTTGAATAGTTTTTATTAGGTGGTGTTATTATGAGTGTAAGTGTACTTTGTAATGTATTTTTGATGTGTTTTGTGCAACTTTTATGTTTTGCAAAACAGTTAACCACAGCTCTGAAGTTGCTGTAATCAATCTAGCGTAAATGGCAATTGCGCTCATGCGAACGCATTTACTTTCAACTTGTAATATGAGCGGTAAGCCCGATGAGTGCAAAACCTCGCAATATACCCCTTATCGCTCGGAGGCAAACGTTTGCGCTCCACTTGTAATCCAGCACTTAATCATATAAAAGAGCTGCACTTTGTCAGTAATTATGCATATAATGGAAACTTTAAAAAACAAATAGAATTCTACTTATTTAATACAAGTGCCTGGACTCTGGTGTTTTGCTGGCTGCATCATATACTATATAGAAATAAAACTCATACGTATATATATTTAAATGGAGAGCAACATACTAGACCCTCTGCACCTCTCTGACACATCCAGTATTTTAAGGTTTCGACTACGCTTAAAATTAGTGCTCACATATTTTAACCACTTGGTTGAAAATTGCACAAGCCAAATTTTTTTGCACACATTGAGGGAACATTGATCCTCAACAAAATGTGATTACAGAAATAAATTTGAAAGTTGTTTCAAATTGCATGCTCTATTTAAATCATGAAGTTTAATTTTGACTTTACTTTCCCCAAATTTTCTTTAAAGAATATTTACACTTTGTTGATATGTTACTGTATAGCAAGACAACACAAATGTATTGTAATTACAAGGTGTTTATGGTCCCTTTAATAAGTATTCCAACAGACTTTTTCATGACAACCTATGGGCCGGGTCCTGCTCTATGCTTGAACAGTCAACAGTCTATTTATATGTATTAGTGTAGACAACACTTCCTTCACAATGTCATAACTGTAGCATACTACTTGTGTATGCAGGGACGGCTCTAGGGTTTGTGAGGCCAGGTGTGAGGTAAAATGTCCATTTGATTTTAAGAGCTTAATTTTAATATATAGTTATACTCTTCTATTATACACTTGTAATGCATACAGTATATGTATAAAACACTATTTGTATATACTTATGAAGTTAAACATTTTGTCAAATTATTCCTTAAACTAAAAAATCCACATTTATTTTTCAGATAGCAGCAAACTGTGGTAGGCAGAGATAGAGACACACATACACACACACACACACACACACACGAATACACACACATACACACACGCATACATACATACACACATACACACACACACACAGACATGAATACACACACATACACACACGCATACATACACACATACACACACACACAGACACGAATATACACACATACACACACGCACACATACACACAAACACAGAAAAACCAACACAGCCAGATAGACAAAACCAGAGGCAGAGACACATACACATTGGCAAACTCACAGAAACACCCCACAGAGGCAGAGACACAGTCAGACACAGACATACAGAGAGGCAAACACACACACAGGACCCAATGATCAAAAGTGCAACGAAGTGGCAAGATATACAAAAGGGATCAGTCGCCATCTTGCGAAAGTCGGCTAAATATTCAAAGTGGCTTACATGGGTTTTTAAAGGCAGCATCGCTGAGAGGCATTTTACTATGCATCGCAATGTGTGGCTCAGCTGGCTAAATATTCCAAGCAGTATCGCCACCTACATTGGCGATATAAAGTAAAGGATCCCTTTTAAATTTATCAACAAACCTAATAGACATACCTATTAACCCCTAAATCAACAAAACCACAACAGCAAACTATTCCTACACTGCTTAACCCCCTAACTGCCAATACCACACCGCAAAATATCCCTACACTACTTAACCCCCTAACCACCAATACCCCACTGCAAACTATCCCTACACTGCTAAATCCCCTAACCGCCAATACCCCACTGTAAACTATCCTTACACAATGTAACCCTTAACCACCAATACCCCACCCCAAACTAACCTATTAATCACCTAACCACCAAAATCCCCACCATAAACTACTGCTTACTTATTAACCCCCTGACTGCCAATACCCCATTACAAAAATCCCTATCCTAAACAAAGATGCCCTAAAATGGGCATCCGTGATTAAGCTCGTTTGCTAAAAAAGAACAATCCTAACCCAAATTTTTTCTTTCGTGATTCAGACAGAGCATGCAATTTTTAGCAACTTTCTAATTTACTCCTATTATCAAATTTTCATCATTCTCTTGGTATCTTTATTTGAAATGCAAGACAGCAAGTTTAGATGCCGGCCCATTTTTGGTGAATAACCTGGGTTATTCTTGCTGATTGGTGGATAAATTCATCCACCAATAAAAAAAAGTGCTCTCCAGAGTTCTGAACCAATAAAGAAGTTAGATGCCTTCTTTTTCAAATAAAGATAGCAAGTGAACGAAGAAAAATTGATAATAGGAGTAAATTAGAAAGTTGCTTAAAATTACATGCTCTATCTTAATCACGAAGGAAAAATTTTGGTTTCAGTGTTCCTTTAAGTTCTTTTGCTAAAATAATAAAAAAAACTATCCTAAAAAAGATGCCCTGAAAAGATGCCCTTTAGATAACCATAAACTACCCCCCACAAAAAAAATCCCTAAGGCTAAACCCCAAAAGTTTGTACTCACCAACTTGAATCCGGCTCCTTAGGTGGGCGCTCCTGTTCCATCTTCATCCATGGTGGCTCTGGGGCTGTCCTCTTCCATTCGACCCGTCTTCTTCCATTTTTCATCTGATGCTTCTTCTTTTCTTCTCTTCTTATCTTCCATCCAATGTCCTCTTCATGTGGTAACCGTCACACACTAAAGCTTGAATATGAGGTTCCCCCTTATATAGGGGTGCCCTAAAAGAAATTCAAATCAGCCAAATAGAATGAAAGCTTTTTCCATTGGCTAATTTGAATTTGGATTAAAAAATTAGCCATTAGAAATGCAAGGGCACCTCTATATAAGGGAGGGACCTTGCATTAAAGCTTTAGTGTGTGGCGGTGGACACATGAAGAAGAAGAAAAGAATCAACGGATGGAAGATGGAAGAAGACGGGTCGAATGGAAGAAGAAAGCCCCAGGGGAGCGCTGCCATGGATGTAGATGGAAGTGGAGTGCCACCTTGAAGAAGCAGCACCCTATCTAGGAGCCAGATTCAAGTTTGGTGAGTAGAAACTTTGGGGTTTAGCGTTTGTGATTTTTTTTGGGTGGGTTTTTTTTTGGCAAAGGATTTTTTTAGGATAGGTTTTTTTTATTTATTTTTTACAGGCAAAAGAGATGATCACTTTAGGGCAATACCCTAAAAATGTCTTTCTTAGGGCAATTGTTTTAGGATAGTTTTTTTATAATAGGGTTTTTTTATGAAAAGTAAAAGAGCTGATAACTTAGGGCATCTTTTTAGGATAGGATTTTTTTTTTAGAATAAGGTTTTATTTTAATGAAAAGTAAAAGAGCAATGCCCTACAAAATGCCTCTTTTAGGGCAATTTTTAGTGTAGGCTTTTATTGGTGAGGGTTACTTTGTTTTTAGTATAGGTGTTTTTAATGCAAAAGAGCCGTTTAATTCAAAGAGGGCACTGCCCAGCTAATTCCCTTTTAAAACAATTTTTAGAGTAGGTTTTAGTGTTAGTATATATTTTTTTATTTTGGGGTGGGCTTTTTTTAAGGGGACTTGAGTTTTAGTATAGGCCATACTGTTTGTTTGTTTTTATATTTGGTAATGTTTTTTTGTTTTTTTTGGTAATGGTATTTTTTGGAATTTATTTTTTGTAATTTAGGGGATGTTAGGTTAGGGGTCTTGGGGGTTTAACTGTTAGGGAGTTAAGAATTGTAGGGGTAGTTTGCGATGGGGGTTGTGTCGGTTTAGGGGTAATAGGTTAGGGCTTTATTGCGATGTTTACTGGTGATTAGGTTGATAGGTTATGGAAGATTAGGGTTTAATATCATAGTTAAATTGCGCTGCGGGTGAGAGCCCATAAGGGATTAATAGTTTAGCGGAGCAATATATATATATATATATATATATATATATATATATATATATGTATATACAATTTTTAAATTATATGCAATTTCTTGTGTAATGCATATTATTTTAAGTATTGTATATACTTTAAGCAGCTCAGGTTTTTTCCTGTGTTCTTTTTTTTAATAATATTTATTTTTCTAAATATAATTATGTTATAAAAGTCAGTAGTCACAACTTTAAATATGCACATAGTGTCATTTGTTTAACTTTTGAAAGTTAAAGATTATGAAGTTATGTAACACCATAAGGTTGAGGCTACTGTCTTTGATAACATAATTATATTTAGAAAAATAAATATTAATTTTTAAAATAAAATAAGAACACAGAAAAAAACAGCTGTTTAAAATCTATGCAATACTTAAAATAATATGCATTATACAAGGAATTGCATATAATTTAAACATTGTATATACATATATCAACATAGGGCTCGCTTCCATTGAGCCGTAATTAGGTTTGCGTGCACTCGCAAACCGATAAATATGCTGTCGGAAGCAATATCGTTTATCGACTGTTTCCAATGTTGCGTTATACCTCAATATCGGCAGCCGAACTTCGGCTGCCAAAAAGATCTTCGCATTCCATAGAAAGTAATAGAAGCCGTTAATTGATAAATTATACCAGGTTTCCAATGAAAGCGCTAACTGTTAATACACTGTCGGAGGCTGTCGATACATTGAGAAATATTATACCCAGCTCTACTAGGTGTAAAGGAGGAAAAAGGAGCTTTTTGAGGCCTGTTTCTCATTGAAATTGCAAATCACAAAAACATTTATGAGTGTTTCAATGTACAAATAACATTATATATGCTACATTTATTGGTCCTATGTATAGGAATATTTGCACCCATGTTTTCATAGAAATATCAATATGTATGTACATAGAAAAATATATGCAAGCATATATCTACCTATTCAAAATGAAACTTTTGCCCAGGGATGCTATATATATTCTCAATACATATAGAAATATAATTATATCTAATAATAATCTTCGCCTAGATGTATATATATGTGATAATTGTATATATATATATATATATATATATATATATATATATATTTGACCTATATAAATCATATAATTTCATTAATTACTTTTGTTATGATAAAGGCTGATATATTTAAATAGAAAAATATAATAATTACATTTAGTGTCATTGAATTACATATATATTGAAATTATAGTTCATATCAAAAATAAAAGTCATGAGTAAATATATACTTTCAAACTGTTCATTAAATTAAGTATTAGATGATTTGATGATAACCACCCCCCCCATGTTATTCAATGCAATCACCAGTTTCACATATGTTAACAAGCAACACACAGCTATAAAAAACACCACACCTAGCCTAACCTCAGAACAGATATTTCAAAATGCAGGGTGAGAGAGAAGCTGATAATGCTAAAGTTAGACAGCGTAGGCCTGACATCCCCAGAGTGAGGCTGGATATAGAAACCCTGAATGAGCAGCAGATGGTTGAAAGTTTCAGGCTCACCAGGGAGAAAATATATCAGTTATATGCCCTGTTGCAAGACAGGCTGGAAAGCCAGGGCTATTCAAGCAGGACTGTCCCTGGAATGACCAAACTACTAGGGGCAATTTTGGATCCTTTCAGGTGACAGGGGGCATTGTAACTGGGGTACACAAGTCCACTTTTTCTAAGCATATTTCACAAGTTCTTGATGGACTTTATGATAATTGCAGAATTTTTTTTCCCCCACATCACCCAGAGGTTGGCGTGATGTTAAAGAGGGACTTTTTTGTTTTAGGTAGCATACCCAATGTCCTTGGGGCCATTGACTGCACTCATATTGGCCTAAGAAAAGGTATGAAGCGAAGACCAAGTCACAGCCTTACAAATCTGTTCAACAGAAGCATCATTTTAAAAGCCCATGTGGAAGCCACCGCTCTAGTGGAGTGAGCTGTAATTCTTTCAGGAGGCTGCTGTCCAGCAGTCTCATAAGCCAAACGGATGATGCTTTAAAGCCAAAAGGAAAGAGAGGTAGCCATAGCCTTTTGACCTCTACGCTTTCCAGCATAGACAACAAACAAAGAAGATGATTGGCGAAAATCTTTGGTTGCCTGCAAATAAAACTTCAAGGCACAAACCACGTCCAAGTTGTGCAACAGATGGTCCTTCTTAGAAGAAGGATTAGGACACAGAGAAGGAACAACAATTTCCTGATTGATATTCCTGTTAGAAACAACCTTAGGGAGGAACCCAGGTTTGGAACGCAAAACCACCTTATCAGCAAGGAAAACAAGATAAGGCGAGTCACATTGTAATGCCGATAGTTCAGAAACTCTTCGAGCTGAAGAGATAGCAACTAGAAACAGAACTTTCCAAGATAGAAGCTTTAATATCTATGGAATGCATGGGTTCAAACGGAACCCCCTGAAGAACTTTAAGAACTAAATTGAGACTCCATGGTGGAGCAACAGGTTTAAACACAGGCTTAATTCTAACTAAAGCCTGACAAAAAGCCAGAACGTCTGGAACATCTGCCAGACGCTTGTGCAACAGAACAGACAAAGCAGATATCTGTCCCTTTAAGGAACTAATGGACAATCCTTTCTCCAATCCTTCTTGGAGAAAAGACAAAATCCTAGGAATCCTGATCTTACTCCATGAGTAGCCTTTGGATTCACACCAAAAAAGATATTTACTCCATATCTTATGATAGATCTTCCTGGTGACAGGCTTTCGAGCCTGAATCAAGGTATCTATAACTGACTCCCGAGAAACCCCGCTTTGATAAAATCAAGCGTTCAATCTCCAAGCAGTCAGTTGCAGAGAAATTATATTTGGATGCTTGAATGGACCTTGAATCAAATGGTCCCGTCTCAGTGGCAGAGTCCATGGTGGCAGAGATGACATGTCCACCAGGTCTGCATACCAAGTCGTGCGTGGCCACGTAGGCGCTATCAAAATCACCAAAGCTCTCTCCTGTTTGATTCTGGCAATCAGACGCGGAAGGAGAGGGAATGGTGGAAACCCCTAAGCCAGGTTGAACGACCAGGGTACTGCTAGAGCATCTATCAGTACTGCCTAAGGATACCTTGACCTGGATCCGTAACGAGGAAGTTTGGCGCTCTGATGAGACGCCATCAGATCCAATTCTGGTGTGCCCCATAGCTGAACCAGTTGAGCAAACACCTCCGGATGGAGCTCCCACTCCCCGTATGAAAAGTCTGACGACTTAGAAAATCTGCCTCCCAGTTCTCCACCCCTGGGATATAGACTGCTGATAGATGGCAAGAGTGAGTCTCTGCCCATCGGATTATCCTGGAAACTTCTATCATCACCAAGGAACTCCTTGTTCCCCCCTGATGATTGATATAAGCTACAGTCGTGATAATGAAAAAAACACAATTTGCAAAAATGGTACTGTACCTTTAAGAGAAAAAAAGGCATACACAAACTGCAAAACAGGTTAAAATTGCTTCAAAAATTCCGAAATTTTATTTTGAAAAAAGTTTTATTGAATTTTTCTTATTCTCTTTTTTTTTTCTTTTTCTTTAACAATTCCATAAGAAAATAAAACATTACATAACATAATATGGCATGTACAGTCAATCATAATGAGGCATTTAGTATAGTTTCAATATTGTTCATTTTCAGGGTATGGTGCTGAATCTAAGATCATTAATTAAGCGGGAACAGGGACAGATCCTGTCCGCCTGATGGTTGTGAACTATGGTTAGCATTCGGTCCCGGCTCTCTCTTGAATTGGCATAAATGAGTGGGTTAATTTTGTAATGTCTCAGCATCTACCGTTCTCCTAGCCTCTTGGTACATAATGAATGGTTCCCATTGTATAATGAAAGCATCTTTGGTGTTCAGGTTCTCTGCTGCTAAGCTTGCCATCTCATAGTGATGGGTTATTTTCCTTTCAATAAAGGTAAAGTTTGGAGGGTTGGATTTCCAGTGTTGTGCAATGCAGATCCTAACTACTGTACAAATGCTCCTAGCTAGTTTTTGGTGTTGTTTTAGTATGCTGGGGATAGGGAAGTGCAAAAGAGCATGTTCAGGAGATAGTGTAATAGGTTTGTGAAAGATTTTGCTGAGAAGCTCTGAGGTTTTCTCCCAAATTTCTTTCGCTCTGCAACACTCCCACCACATGTGTATGTACGTTCCTCTCTCAATACACCCTCTGTAGCATGGATTCAGGGAGGGTTCGTCAGATCCTCCGAATCTGGTTGGATAAAAATACCACTGGAAAGCCACCTTGAGGTAGTTTTCTTTTAAAGTGGCATTATGCGAGAAAGAGAGGCCCTGGGCTAGATTAGACTTCCATGTTTCTAAGGACCAGGTCTTATTCAGGTCCCGTTCCCATTTCAATATGTTTGGAGGTTTACTCTCTCTAGGGGAGTTATTAAATATAGGGTATAGTGTTGAGATTGTACCAAATGTCAGCTCTCTAGTTAAGCATAATGATTCAAAGGTTGTGCTTAGTGGCAATTTAGCGAGATCTGTCACCGCTCTTGTTCTGGATTTAAGCTGTAGGTAATGATACCAAATATTTCTGTCATTGGGGTCTAAGTCTCGATATTGTTCAAATGAAATAAAGCCTTCATCTATGTACACATCCGCAATTCTATATAAGCCTTTATTGGCCCATTTCTTTTGTGTATGTGAGTCTATTAGGGTTTGTGGTAAAACTAAAGGTATTAGTTTTGATTTATCTTGTATTAGGGGGTACTTGACAGTTAATTTGTTCCATAGGAAAATCGTATGAGCTATCGCTACATATTTATATAGTGAAGAGTGATTATATTTTTTTGGGGTCCAAAGTAATCTAGAAATCTGATCTGTGTTCATTATTTGTGATTCAATCTGTGTCCACACGGGTCGTTTTGTGTCATTAATCCAGTGTATCGTTTGAGCCATGCGGGCCGAGTAGTAATAAGAGACCAAGTGTGGGAGGCCCAACCCCCCCTCCCTTCGATGCCTGCTCATGGTTTTTTTGCCTATTCTAGCGCGTTTTCCCTGCCAGACAAAGCGCAGAATATCTTTTTGTAGAGCATTGAGCTCTGCTATAGGGACCGAAATCGGTAAGGACCGAAATAAGTATAGAAGTTTGGGGAGCAGGGTCATTTTCGTGGAGACAATTCTACCATAGAATGAAATCTTGAGCTTTAACCATTTTGTGATTAGACTCCTGATATGTGTGAACATGGGTATATAGTTTGCTTGGTATAGAGAGTAGATATCAGGCGTGAGGTTTATACCCAGATATTTAAGTTTCTTGTGAGCCCATGTAAAAGAGAAATTGATTTCTAGTAATTTTTTGGTGTGTTGGGGTAAATTAATACTGAGCGCTTCACACTTCTCTCCATTAATCTTGTACCCCGATAAGATTCCATAATGGTGAAGCTTTGCGTGAAGGGGGGAAGAGAAAGGAGAGGTTTAGTATACCTGAGATGTTGGGGTCATTTCTAATCTGAATGGCTAATGGTTCAATGCAAAGGGAGAATAACAATGGGGATAAGGGGCATCCCTGTCTTGTTCCGTTCCTAATTTGTATTAGCTTGGATTGGTACCCCGAGAGTTTGACAAAGGCCGAGGGGTGGGAATACAGTATAGCCAGAGCATAACGGAAGTTTCCTGTGATACCTGTTTTCTCTAGAACCGCGAACATGTAATTCCAATTAATTCTATCAAACGCCTTCTCTGCATCCAAGGAAAGGAACAGAGAAGGCGTTTTTTCAACAGTGGCTATATTAATCAGGTCAATAATTTTGCGCGTGTTATCTGGGGCCTCCCTATTTCTTATAAAGCCCACCTGGTCCGGATGGATTAGCCTCCCCAGGATGGGATTAAGTCTGTTTGCCAAAAATTTTGTGAGGATTTTAATGTCTTGATTAATTAATGATATAGGTCTATAATTTTGGCAATGGTGCAAATTCTTACCAGGTTTCGGAATAACCGCTCTTCTGGCCATGAGCATTTCTTTGGGAATTTCATTTTTTTGCATTATAGAATTAAACATTTGCGAAAGCAGAGGCGCTAGTTCCTCTAAGAATAATTTGTAAAAAATGCCAGAGTATCCATCCGGACCAGGTGTTTTAGAGCTTTTCAGATTTTTTTATGGTATGCTTTACTTCAGCCTCAGCAATAGGGGCGTTCAGACTATCTCTCTCCTCCTCAGTGAACTTAGGGAGATGATTCAAGTCTAAAAATGTATTCAGATTGTTGGGTCTATCGGGAGCTCCTTGGCTTGTGGGAAGGTTGTAAAGTTTTTGGTAGAATTCTGCAAAGGTGTTAGCAATTTGTAGGGGGTCATTGGTGCTCCTATTGTCCGGTAATTGGAGTTGTGGGACTGTAGTGTTTCTGGTTATTTCTTTGAGCTTATTAGCTAACATTTTGTCGGGCTTGTTCCCGTATATGTAATAGTGAGTGTCTATCTGCTTGATGGACCTAGCCGCTTCTTTATTTAGTAATCTATCTATCTCATCGTTTATAGTTTTTAATTCTGCTCTCTTTTTTCTACTAGTGTTGGCAGTGAATTGAGACCTTATTATATTAGCTTCTGACTGTAGTTGTGCAAGTTTGGCTTTGTTTTGTTTGTCACGTTTGCTGGATTCAGTTATTAGACTGCCTCTTATATAAGCTTTTAGCACTCCCCATACAAAGGATGGGTTAGGCGTGCTGCCTGTATTAAGTCTTATGAAGTCTACTATGTGTTCCCTGATCTTTTGTGAGACCAAAGCATCCTGTAATATACTAGCGTTGAGGGACCAAGATTTGGATCTGTTGGGGTTTAAGACCCCTGACATAGTTACTTCCACCATAGAGTGGTCTGACCAGGGGCAGTTTAAAATTTTAGCAGTGGATAGGAGTGGGACCAAAATCTGACTGAGGAATATGTAGTCCAGCCTAGATTGAGTGTGATGCATTGGGGAGAAATAGGTATAATCTTTGACTGTTTCGTTTAGTGATCTCCAGCTGTCAATCAGATTGTGGTCTAGGGTGAAGTCCTTCAAAATGTTTATTACTGAGCTAGGGTGTCTGGACTGTGAAGTTTGAGTTATAGTCCTATCCATAACCTGGTCTAGGGATAAGTTGAAGTCCCCTCCCATAATGATCTTGTGCCTTTTCCATTGGGTCAGTAGCTTACTTAACTTGGACAAAAAAGAGGTCTGTTGCTCGTTGGGGGCGTAAACGTTAACGATGAGTATGGGAGTATTTTGAATTAATCCCTTAATTAATAAGAATCTACCTTCTTTATCTCTAATAATTTCCTCTTCTTTAAAATTCAGGGATGAGTGTAATAACACTGTAACCCCACATTTCTTTTTCCCACTTGTAGCATGGTATTGTGTCGGATATGATTTGTCCCAGTATTTAGGGGTAAAGTCTCTAGAAAAATGAGTCTCTTGTAGCAGAACTATGTGGGCGCGTAAGGATTTATAAGTAGAGATTGCTTTCTTTCTTTTTAAGTCCGAATTGAGCCCTCTGACATTGTGAGATATGATTTTTATAGACATCTTAGGTGTAAGTGTGGATCGTTATTGTCTGAACCTTTAGGTGTGAGGGAGCAGGGGGTATGCGTGTTGTGACACATGTTAGTTGGGACCCTATTCCTGGTGTAGTACTGTAGGTGAGAGAGCCGGGACTTACCTCAAAATCCAACCATGAGGGAATGCTTGGTTCCTTGATATGAGGAAGAGTAGACAGTGCTAACAGATGTATCTTAGATGGATAAACCCTAGTAAAATGACGACATGCCTGGACAAATAGAACATAAGTAATAGTAAACAAAATGACTTTAAACTTAATAATATTATCCCCTTTCAGGGTTAAACATAGAGATGTAGAGGGTGAAGGGTTCCTCTCCAACATTTAAGTCAAATACTCCTAGATTTGAACAAGTAGGGAGTAAGGGGAGGGTGGAGTGGGGGGGGTTTAGGTCCGGGTGAAATGAGAGGTTTAATGATGGGGGATTGGGGATGGGGAGAGGGGAGAAGGTTACTATAATGATAAAGATAAAAGTGATAATTTAAACATTCAGAACCTCAACGGCGTCAATAGCGCCAACAGTGATAACAACAATGACAACAACAGGAGCCCCTGAGTGAGGCAGAGATAAGGCCCAATAAGCATAGACTTATCTAAGAAAGTTTGGTTATTTCACGGCTGTTAAATATAATGTCATTTTTAGTAATGCAAATGGGCAATTGAGTCCTGTAAGGACTTAAGTAGAACAAAACGTCACATAATGAACTAAAGCAAGGTGTTTACAATATTCCCCTGTGACACTTATTTCGTCAGGTCGGTGGAGTCTCTTCTTCTGTAGGTGACTCAGAGTCAGAGTGATTGCTTGGGGTGTTCTTTGCTTTTCTTAACTTTTTAGCTTGACCTACCGGGGTCCATTCTTTTTGTATGGGTTTCCTCTGGGTATTCTTAATAAGGGGTGTTTGGGAAGACTCAAAAGGGATCTCCAGCCTGCGGAGGATAGATGAGCCTTCACTGATATTGGAGCAGGTGTGGGTAACATTGGCGTGTGTGAAGGCTAACTTGAAGGGGAAAAGCCATCGGTATTTTATCTGGGCTTTACTGAGGGCTTGTGTGATAGGTTTGAGATCTCTCCTCTTCCTCAATGTAATCGGGGCAATATCTGCATACACTTGGATTGAGTGGCCTTCAAATTTGATATCTGGTAGTTGTCTGGCTGCTTTAAGGATGAGTTCTTTTACATGAAAATAGTGTAGCTTGAGGACAATGTCTCTTGTGGTGGACTGTTGAGGTTTAGTTAGAGCCCTGTGAATTCTGTCCATCAAGAGTTTATCCAGTTCAACATCAGGAACCAGTTGGTGGAAAAGTGCGGTTACAGCCTCCTCCAAATTCTTATATGTTTCTGGTAAATTCCTAATGCGTAGATTAGATCTTCGGGATCTATTCTCAAGATCTTCAATTTGTTCTTCTAATTTATTTAGATATTCTTCATGTTCTGAGATAGCTTTCTGCATGTGTGGTATTTCTTCCGCTATCACATCAGTTTTTTCCTCTAGTTCTGCTGTGCGGTTTCCTATTTCTTTAATATCTTGGCGTAGCTCAGACAGAGCAGATTTTAATTCTTCATGAAAAAGAGATTTAATTTGGGAGAGTAGTTCCTTATTCTGGGTTTCAGCTGGGAGAGACGCTGAAATTTCCGTTATACTGGAGTTCAGGTTATCTCCTTGGGCAGGGGACTCTTTGTTCAACTGTTTTTGTTTAAGTAGAGATTTAGATAAGCATTCCTTGACGGTTTGTGTTTTATTCTTCATCATGAAATATAGTAGGGGACCCCAGAGGGATGAGTTCTTAGAGTAGTAGTTG
Source organism: Bombina bombina (assembly GCF_027579735.1). NCBI lineage: Eukaryota > Metazoa > Chordata > Amphibia > Anura > Bombinatoridae > Bombina > Bombina bombina. Next base: position 342,109,314 of record NC_069502.1, on the reverse strand, counting down.
GCTTTAGTTTGATAATCAGCTCAGAGGCTTCAATTTGAGGTTCAGGTTTCTTTCACTGTGTCATCGTCTGGGGATAAGGTTACAAATCTACTGTGCGGCTTAGGAGATGCATAGTTAGTCCACTTCACCCTCTCCGTGTCATGTTTACTGCAGTGTCATAGTAGGAAATGTATATAGGCTTTGTTTGATGAGAAAAAGGGGGATTGAATCTCTGTAAGTGAGATTTAACAGTTCCTCAGTCTGCAGACTGTCTTCCCTCAGTAATCACTCCTAATGTAGCTCCCTGGGCACAGTCTCAAGTGCTGCTTCCCTAGGCTCAGAAGGTATTGGTGTTGTTTCAGGGTAATGTGATGAGGAACTGTATGTGTTTAATTTTGTATTAGTACATTGAGATTAAATTAAGTGTATTGTACGTTTATTCTGGAGAGGCTTCCTATTCAGTTACACCAGACGTAGGCTCATTAAACTTTCTTTTCCATTCAGTACACTGTCCATATAGCCCACAGTCTTGCTGCAATAGGTTTTTATAAGCCCGTAAATTTCTGATAATGGGGTGGCCTATATTTTATAACACCCTTCACCCTTTGAGGCTAGAGATGGATTCTTTCCCCTTTCGCTAGAAGCCGTTGCTGACTAGCGTTTCTCTCCTAAATGCTTCCTAACAAGGTTTACCCGGTGATCCTGGAGGCCCTAGAAGGCCGCAAGTAAAATGGCGGAGTTTTGCGCCACAGCAGGCCTAAGCCTTACACTATATGTGGCGCGTCACTCGGTCCCGCTTGAGAGACTGTCCGGGGAACCGGGAAGATTTAATTCAGCAAACTGTCTTTAGTATGGGGTATGTAAAGGGATATCTTACCCCTGCAAGTATCAATACGATCCGGCCACTTCGTTACCTCCGGTGATGTTCGGAGGGTGTGTACTCCGTTTCGCGTTTACCGCTCTTCAGTCTTGTGAACCCCCGGAGCGGGGCCCCGACCCTCCGGGGTGATGTTTATACACTGTCCATGGGTGATAATTGGGTCTGCCTGAGTAAGCGGTCCTCCTCTGCTGTTGAGCGCTGTCCGTTCACTCCGGTGCAGTCTGGCTTTACACAGCTAAGTGGGTCTAACTGCTTTGTTCAAAATGTTTTTTTTTCTTTTTCCCCCTATTTAGGGGATTATTGTGCTAAATAACGATAGCAAATAAGTAGTTGGGGCAGTAAAAGTTTGAGTTTTTTGGGTATAAAAGTGCAAGGGTTCAGGAGCTCACTCCAGACACGTCTTCTCTGCTCAGAAGCTAGCCCCGCCTCCCCCAAAAATTCCGAAATTTTAACAGTGTACCCACTAAGCTTTAGAAGGATTGCACCACAAGTAAAAAAGCAATAGACCCCCAAATGAAAAAAAACGGATTAATAAGTGTCTAAAACCGGTTAAAAACCCCTAAAGCACCTTGCCACAGCTCTGCTGTGGTCCTACCTGCCCTTAGGAAGCGATAATATGGGGTTTAAAGCTTCAATTAGTCCCTCAGAAGACGCTCAGGTCCTCAGGAGAAGTTGCTTGCTGCTTGTAAATGTAGGCCCCGCCCACCTCACTCGATGTTGCTGTGGCCTACACAAACTAACAAACCCTGCCTGAAAGCCATGTGGGTTATAAACAAACACAAAGAACCCTAAAGCAAATGTCCCATAAAACAGAAAACGTTACTCCCAGGCACAAAAACGTTTGTCCCAAATTCACATAACAAACTGAGTGCCCACAAAAAATTAACCCTTTATGCAAGCTAGTAAAAACCTCTGATAACACTAGGCTTACTGCTTACCATTCCCCTAATGGGGACATTGTCAGCCTTTCTGAGTTAACACAGTCTCTGCAGAAAATATGACTGAACATACCTCATTGCTGTATAGCAAGAAACCGTTCCTCACCGTTTTCCTGTACTCCTCAGCTCATGTGGGAACAGCAGTGGACCTTAGTTACAAATGCTAAGATCATCATCCTCCAGGCAGAAATCTTCATCTATGTCCTGCCTGAGAGTAAATAGTACAACACCGATACCATTTAAAAATAACAAACACTTGATTGAAGATAAAATAAAACTAACAGTTTAACACCTCTTCTCTTTACTCTTCCTGCTTAGAGCCAGCAAAGAGAATGACTGGGGGGTGGAGTTAAGGGGGAGCTATATAGACAGCTCTGCTGTGGTGCTCTCTTTGCTACTTCCTGTCAGGAAGGACAATATCCCACAAGTTAGGATGAATCCGTGGACTCGGTACATCTTGCAAAAGAAAAATGGTTTTGGACACCATTGAAGGAGAACCAGGTTGTTGGGCCTGCTGAATTAAGATAAAATATATTTATGTTCTGCTCTTGTATGTCAGAAATATTGATTGTGCCTTGCAAAATGCTCACTATAATCTGTGTTTGTGCACATACATGTGTTGCTTGATTATCTCTTGTGTGTGTATATATATATATATATATCACTCTATCACAGACATAACAATGTTGTACTGAGTGCCTTTAAAGAGACAGTCAAAATCCAAGTCATCTATAATCAGTGAAGCATTTATAAATCTCTCTGCTTGAATATAAATATATTTATATATGTAAAAAGGTTTAAAAATCCTGGAAAAATGTTAGATAGAGCTTTGAAAAAGCAAAAATCAAAAAGTTATATACATGCTCTAACACGAGAACAGGGCGGCCAGATAGAAGATATGCAGTCAATTAGTAAATCGTTCCAATCCTTTTACCATATATTATATAACCTCTTCCCTGAGAGGGACCATCACAACCATAAGATGCTCTGTGAGACATATTTGAATAACACCCCCTTACCCACACTAAAACCTGAAGATGCAGAAAATCTCACCTCACCAATTTCCATTTTGGAGATAACAAATGTAATCAAAGACTTAAAACCTGATAAAGCCCCAGGCCCAGATGGCTTTTCAAGTCGATATTACAAAACATTTATACCCCAATTAGCCCCGCAACTATTAACTTTATTTAATCAGACTGCATGTAAGGACCCATTCCCAGACACAATGCTGCAAGCGCATATTTCCGTTATCCCTAAACCGGGTAAGCCACCAGAGAAACCAGCAAATTTCAGGCCCATATCTCTACTTAATATAGATGCAAAGATATATGCTAAGATACTAGCCAATAGAATAAACAAATATCTACCAGATCTGGTCCATGGCGACCAGGTAGGGTTCATTCCAAATAGAGAGGCTAAAGATAATATTAACAGAATAATTAATATTCTGGACTACCTTAAAAACTCAAAAATCCCCTCCATATACCTTTCCACAGACGCGGAAAAAGCGTTTGATTGGACATATCTCCAAACCACACTTATTAAATTCGGATTCCCCATAAAATTTATAGATAAAATATGGACACTATACTCCAATCCCACCGCAAAAGTGAAAGTCAATGGCATTCTTTCAGAGCCCTTCGAGATCCGTAATGGCACAAGACAAGGCTGCCCACTTTCCCCTCTCCTGTTTGCCCTCTCTCTAGAACCACTCGCAGTAAAATTGAGGCAAACCCCACGAGTAACAGGCATCACCATAGCTGACCAAACATATAAATTAGTAATGTTTGCGGATGATATTTTAATGACTTTGACATCCCCTTTAATATCATTACCAGCTGTCCAAGCTGAATTAGAGAATTATGGAGCTATATCAAATTTCCTAGTAAATGACTTAAAATCTGAAATATACCCAGTCAATCTCTCAGAAACAGACATCAACATGATTAAACAAAATTTTCCCTTTCAAATACAAAACACAGCTCTAAAATACTTGGGTATCCATATAACCACCAACATTGATAGCATGCGTAAACTCAACTATGGCCGCCTACAGAGGGAATTTCTTTCCCTAACCTCTTCTTGGTTACCTAAGAATATATCTTGGCTAGGTAGAATAGCGTCAGCCAAAATGATATTACTACCCAAAGTACTTTATGTTATGCAGGCACTGCCGCTACCAGGGGTAGAGATAGAAATAGACAAGCTGCAAAACATCATAAATTCATATATTTGGCATCGCAAACCACCTAGGCTCGCAAAAAACATACTGTACGCATGTAGGGAAGATGGCGGCCTGGGAGTCCCTAATTTGAAGGCTTATAAATGGGCAATCTTGTTAAATAAAATTATAGAATGGTGCAGGCAAAGCCAAAATACCTATAAAAGAAATACACATTTAGAAGCACAATTATTGCATACCGCACATATTGGCAGGATGTGCTGGTCCCCACACCAAATTAATAGAGCCCGGTTGGATCTCTTCCCAAGTATGAAATCAGTCTGGTTGGACTGGATCGCCCTAAGAGATAAATACCCCACGATATCTACACCATACTTCCCTTTGACCACCTTACTTCTTAATAGACATCTACAGCTTGAAACTCAAATTCAACACTCCACAGATATGTCAGGATACTTACCAGTGCATGAGTTGACTGAGAAGAGTAAGTTAGTAAAGAGACAAGTGCTAGTTGATAAAGGGTGAACTCAGTTTACCTCATGGTTTCTATATCATCAGATCAGACACTATCTACATACACACAAAGAACAGGCAGACATGCTCCAGCACATTCGCGAAGAGTCGGGGTATATAGTATTCAATCTAGTCGGTGTTAAGTACCAACGAGATAGTATTTTGTAGTTAATTTCTAGTATCTGTGGAGAAGTAGAAGATTGTTTTGATCTTTGGAATATGTCGCACCAGGCGTCATTGTCAATGTCAGTGTGAAGGTCATGTGCCCATTTCATGGTGTAACTTGGTAAAATAGTGTTTTGGGGGTCTATTAAAAGTCGCCGGGATAACGAGAGGGGACTCTGGACTGCTGTCTCTCTGTCGCATAGTCGTTCAAAAGGAGTCATTGAGCGAAGAAACTCCCTCCTATGGGGAGAGGTTTGTAAAAAATGTTGGAGTTGTGCATATTTAAGCCAATGTGTATAACGTCCATCTGCAATAGTCTCCCGTCTGTTTCTATCTTTTAATTTTCAGTCCTCTAAAAATCTGCAGAGTGGGATGGCACATTTGTTTCTTTTAATGTTTTACAGATTGAAGATTGTCAGTTACAGATTCTCAGAAATGGAATACCACTCCCCTTCCTCTCGTCACATCCCCATATTTACCACATTTTCCCTAAATAAATGTGTACTTTACTCAAATATAGTCATGGTGAATGTTTATTTATTTCCAGCTATGTACTAATCAATGCATTCATCTTTAAAGGGACCTAAAAATATTGATTCTCTTATGATTTATGTATAACATAATTATCTAAAATCTCATTTTAATTATATTCCAAATATGACTTTGTTCTCTTAGTATCATTTTTTTAAAGAGCAGCAATGCACTCCTGGTTAATAAAAATAAGTACATGGGTGAGCCAATGACAATCAGGATATATATATATTGCCAACAATAAACAACTCCAACATAGGTTCTATGTTGCTCCTGATCTTACCTAGATAAAACTATAATCAAAGGATACTAAGAATATTAAGCAATATAAAGAATATAATTATATTAGATTTGCTTGTAAATATATATGTTTTAGCAAAATAATGAAATCAAATATTTGTGTTATGTCACTTTAAATTAAAGGGATAGTGTATTCCCAATAAAACATTCATGAACCAGATAAATCATTCAATTCCAATCAACTTACATATGTACTCATAATCAATTTAATTTCGTTATGTTTCTTATTTCAATCATGTATTTAAGTTTAGGAGCCATTACATTTAATGTTCAGCACCTGTGGTGTACTTGCTGATTGTTGCCTACATTTAGACAACAATTATCAAGCGATCCCCATGTGCAGAAGCAAAATGGGTAGATTCCTAAAATAACATTCCTGTTTTACAAAATTACAGATGATAATGAAGTAAAATAGATTATAGGAGTACCAATTTAAGTATATAAATACTACATGCTCTGATTCATGAGTTTAATTTTGAATAGATTATCCCTTTAAGAAATTTGTCAGATGTTCATTTCAAAGAGACAAATCCAGATATAATATAATCCTTAAATAAACATACATTACCAATACATACAATCCCCTGATATTGCACACTTGAATGGCATGGTTACCTGATCGGAAATAATATACGCCTAGATTTAGAGTTTTGTCGGTAAAGACCCGCGTAGCTAACGCTGCTTTTTTTCCAGTGCACCCTTAAGACAACGCTGGTATTTAGAGTTGTCTGAGGGGCTGCATTAGGCTCAGAAAAAGGAGCGTTAAGCATAATTTAGCTCCACTTCAACCCTCAATACCAGCGTTGCCTAAGGTAGCGGTAAGCTGGAAAAACGTGCTCGTGCACAATATCCCCAGGAAACAATGGGGCTGAGCTGGCTGAAAAAAAACCTAACACCTGCAAAAAAGCAGCGTTCAGCTCCTAACGCAGCCCCATTGTTTCCTATGGGGAAACACTTTCTAAGTCTACACCTAAGACCCTAACATGAACCCCGAGTCTAAACACCCATAACCTTACACTTATTAACCTCTAATCTGCCACCCCCGCTATCGCTGACACCTGCATTATACTATTAACCCCTAATCTGCCGCTCCAGACATCGCCGCAACCTACATTATAGCTATGAACCCCTAATCTGCTGCCCCTAACACCGCCGACAACTATATTATATTTATTAACCCCTAATCTGCCCCCCCCCCAACATCACCGCTACCTAACTACAATTATTAACCCCTAATCTGCCGACCGGACCTCACGCCACTATAATAAATGTATTAACCCCTAAACTGCCGCATTCCCGCCTCGCAAACACTATAATAAATTGTATTAACCCCTAATCTGCCCTCCCTAACATCGCTGCCACCTACCTACAATTATAAACCCCTAATCTCCCGCCCACAACGTCGCCGCTACTATAAAAAATGTATTAACCCCTAAACCTAAGTTTAACCCTAACACCCCCCTAACATAAATATAATATAAATAAAACGAAATAATATTCCTATAATTAAATAAATGAATCCTATTTAAAACGAAATACTTACCTATCAAATAAACCATAATATAGCTACAATATAAATAATAATTACATTGTAGCTATTTTAGGATTTATATTTATTTTACAGGCAACTTTGTATTTATTTTAACTAGGTACAATAGCTATTAAATAGTTATTAACTATTTAATAGCTACCTAGTTAAAATAGTTACAAAATTACCTGTAAAATAAATCCTAACCTAAGTTACAATTAAACCTAACACTACACTATCATTAAATTAATTAAATAAATTAACTACAATTAAATACAATTACATTTGATGAAATAAACTAATCTATAATAAAAAATAAAAAAACGTTTAAACTAATTACACCTAATCTAAGCCCCCTAATAAAATAATAAAGCCCCCCAAAATAAAAAAAATGCCCTACCCTATTCTAAATTACAAAGTAATCAGCTCTTTTACCAGCCCTTAGAAGGGCTTTTTGCAGGGCATTGCCCCAAAGTAATCAGCTCTTTTACCTGTAAAAAAAAATACAACCCCCCCAACATTAAAACCCACCACCAACATACCCCTACTCTAACCCACCCAATCCCCCCTTAAATAAACCTAACACTAACCCCCTGAAGATCTCTCTACCTTGAGTCGTCTTCACCCAGCCGAGCCGAATTCTTCATCCAATCCGGGCGATGTGGTCCTCCATCTGGGCGAAGTCTTGATCCAAGCGGTAAAGAAAAGGTCCTCCATCCGGGCGATGTCTTCCTCCAAGCAGCATCTTCTATCTTCTTTCTTCCGGCTCCATCTTCAGACTGCCGACGCGGAACATCCACCTTCCCCGACGGAATAATGACGAATGACAGTTCCTTTAAGGGACGTCATCCAAGATGGCGTCCCTCGAATTACGATTGGCTGATAGGATTCTATCAGCCAATCGGAATTAAGGTAGGAAAAATCTGATTGGTTGATTCAATCAGCCAATCAGATTGAAGTTCAATCCGATTGGCTGATCCAATCAGCCAATCAGATTTTTCCTACCTTAATTCCAAAAAGCCCTTTTAAGGGCTGGTAAAAGAGCTGATTACTTTGTAATTTAGAATAGGGTAGGGCATTTTTTTATTTTGGGGGGCTTTATTATTTTATTAGGGGGCTTAGATTAGGTGTAATTAGTTTAAACTTCTTGTAATATTTTTTTATTTTCTGTAATTTAGTGTTTGTTTTTGTATTATAGATTAGTTTATTTCATTAAATGTAATTGCAAGTAATTGTAGTTAATTTATTTAATTATTTTAATGATAGTTTAGTGTTAGGTTTAATTGTAACTTAGGTTAGGATTTATTTTACAGGTAATTTTGTAATTATTTTAACTAGGTAGCTATTAAATAGTTAATAACTATTTAATAGCTATTGTACCTAGTTAAAATAAATACAAAGTTGCCTGTAAAATAAATATAAATCCTTAAATAGCTACAATGTAACTATTAGGTTTAGGGTTAATACATTTATTATAGTAGCGGCGACGTTGCGGGCGGGAAATTAGGGGTTAATAATTGTAGGTAGGTGGCGGCGATGTTAGGGAGGGCATATTAGGGGTTAATACAATTTATTATAGTGTTTGCGAGGCAGGAGTGCGGCGGTTTAGGCTTAATACATTTATTATAGTGGCGGCGAGGTCCGGTCAGCAGATTAGGGGTTAATAATTGTAGTTAGGTAGCGGCAACGTTGGGGGGGGCAGATTAGGGGTTAATAAATATAATATAGGTGTCAGCGGTGTTAGGGGCAGCAGATTAGGGGTTCATAGCTATAATGTAGGTGGCGACGGTGTCCGGTTGGCAGATTAGGGGTTAAAAAATTTTATTAGAGGGTTTGCGATGTGGGGGGCCTCGGTTTAGGGGTACATAGGTAGTTTATGGGTGTTAGTGTACTTTGTAGCACAGTAGTTAAGAGCTTTATGTTCCAGCGTTAGCCCATAAAACTCTTAACTACTGACTTTTTTTGCGGCTGGAGTCTTGTCGGTAGAGGGTCTACCGCTCACTTCTTCCAAGACTCTAAATACCAGCGTTAGGCAAATCCCATAGAAAAGATAGGAAAAGATAGGATACGCAATTGACGTAAGAGGATCTGCGGTAGCCTCGAGTCGCGGAAAGAAAGTGAGCCTTTCCTGCCTGACTCTAAATACCAGCGGGCAGTCAAAAGCAGCGTTAGGACCCCTTAATGCTGCTTTTGACGGCTAACACCAAACTCTAAATCTAGCCAATTGAAAAATAAGTCAAAGGAAATAAGTTGTTTATTATGAAGATGAGTTTTAATATTACAGATTTACCCTCATTCAAATATAATTTTCAATTTGAACATCATTGAACATATTAATTCAATACAAAACGATGACACATTAAAGTATAATGTGGCATAGTACTAATATTTATAGAACATATGTAATATCATGTCTGCTAAAGCAGAGAATACATTTGCAATATTTAGACTATTATTTAGACTATTAACCAAAATACAAATAAATACAAGTAAATTGGGTTTACTATCACTTTAAGTTAAAGTGTCAGTAAACCTAAAAAATAATGTTATATAATTCTGCACATAGTGCAGAATTATATAACATTATTTTAGTGCTATCGATATAAAACCTGTTTTTCCCTTTTAATTTTTTTAAAATATGCCCGTTTTACAGACCCGCCTCTCTGCTCTCTGCTGAGCGGGTCTGGGTTTTTTTACACAGCGCATCAGGCCAGCTGTATAGTCACAGCCCGGCCCGACCACGCCCTAACATTAAGTACAGCTCGCTCCTGCTGTCAGACAGAGCAGGAGCGAGCTGCACTTAATGTTATGGCGCGGTCGGGCCGTGCTGTGACTATACAGCTGGTCCGATGCGCTGTGTAAATAAACCAGATGCGCTGTACCACCATCCGACCACCATCCTACCTCTCACTTCCTGAAGACTTCAGTATCTGTCTGGCCATCTGGGTGGGCGTCACTCACGTGGCTCAAAATCATTTTCACCCTGTCAGTATCAGTCACGAGGCGCCAGCATCCACCACACGTTTCCCTCTTACTGACTCGGCTCCACCGCCTCCACTTTACTAACTGACTGTCCCTCAGATAGGGGCGTGTTATGCTGCGCAAGACAGCTTTCACACATGCCTTCCCCGGCCCATGAAGCTGCACTGCCCACACATAGCATAGCAATTGAAAAATTAGCAAGTAGTAGTAGTCCTACTACCAATTATCATGTTAAGGTAAGTTGCAGGCTCAGCTCAGCCAGGGGGTGCAGGCGCAGAATAAAGATTAATACTGAGAGCTCAGCAGTGCCAGCTGTGTCTGTATCCTGACAGTCAGTGTACCGTGTGCACATAAATAATTTTTCACTCACGCTGCTTTAATGCCGGCAGCCAGGCAGATCAGGCTCCCCCCTGCTGGAAGTGCCCTAAGGCAGCTGCTTAGATGCCTTACACAAGTGCATTTACTGCACTTCCTTTTATGGCCAGATTGGTGTTCATCATCAGTGTGAGACAGGATGCAGTCTCAGAATTGTGATGTCATCACTTATTATTTAAAGGGCCTCTGTTCAGTATGCTTTGCCCTTGTGTTGTCTCAGACCTGTTTTTGAGAGCTCCTGTGTATTACCTGGCATACATTACCTGGTTCCTGATCCCTGGCTTGGTTCTGACTCTGCTGTTCTCCTTGTTCCAGATTCTGTCTCGTTTGACTACTCGCTTTGGCTCCTGACTCGGCTCGTCTGACTATTCGCTTTGGTTCCTGACTTGGCTTGTCTGACTACCAGCTCTGGTTTTGATTCCTGGCTTGTTATTTGTTTTGTGGACTTTTTATTATTTTTTGCTATTAATAAAGGTGTGATTATTTTTGCACTTCTCGTCTCAGTCTGATTCCTGGCACCCTGACACACACATATAAATACACACACAGCACATGTTCATATACATAGTTCATATACATACACACACTCACACATGCAGTATATATTTATATACATACAGAACATATACCTACATACAAATACAGAACACATACATACATAAACACACAGTAAATACACATACAGAACATATAAATAAACACATACAGTATAAGTACACACATACATACACATACACACATACATTCCGTATATATATATATATATATATATATATATATATATATATATATATATATATATATATATATATATATATATACACACACACACACAAATATAAATATATATATATATATATATATATACACACACACACAGACACATATACAGTACATATACATACATACATGCACATAAACACATACACATGCAGAACATATATATATATAAATATATACACACACAGTTCCTAAACATACACATAGTACATATACATATGCACACTCAAACATGCAGTACATATTCATATACACACAGAACATATAGTACACAGTACCAATAATTAACCCTCCCACTCAGTGTCAGAGTGAGTGCAGATTGCAGAATAATATTTCTTAATTCCCAAAATAAATGCAGCTGAGCCTGTATGTAACCTGTTCCACTTCTTTGCCCACTTCTTCCACTGCCAGCAGACTCGGTGCCGCTTATGCCTGGATTTGAACACTCGTCGTCCTCCTCCTCCTCCATACTCATCCAGTCACTCACAACCACACCTCTAGGGCTAGCTACCGTCCGACTCCCACTCCTCCCTCGTTCACTCCTCTCAACTAAAGACTACGTGACTTCAGCTCAACTCAACTGCACTGCCAGTACCACCGCTACAGCTCAGTCACCTCTGACATCAGACAGCACCAGCAGGAAAATGCTGCTTTTTATTTGGTGATGGGCCTAGCACATGCGCATTGTAGTCAACTCTTTTCTTTGTTTCATCTAAAAGAGGGCATCAAAAATATATTTAATTTCTTTGTTTTTTGGGAAAACTTGTGCATGCTCCTCAATAAAATCAAGTTTTCTTTTTATTCCCACAGAGAAGTTTCCCACAGTTAAATATAAGCACTGTGCTTTTTTTTTATTATTTGATACACAGAAGTACCTTAGGTATAAAAAAGAATGTTAAAAATGTACAGTACATGGCCTGGGGATTTGCATATGGTTGTTGGCTAATTAAATTAGTTTGATCTCTGAGTTTATTCTTCCAATATAAATGTGATGATATAAATGTTGTTACCATGTAAAATATGCAATTAAAACATTCAAGCACTATGCATAATGAAATAAAACATAAATTCTAATTTCATTTTTTATTATAATTTGCATATGCTGAAGCTGTTTTTAAAATAAACTGCCATTACAACATATATGGGGTAGATTCATAATTATGAGGGTGTTCAACACAGCCGTCTATAAATCATATAATAAAACAGCCACATTGATTTACAGAGCAAATAAACCAGCATCTCTGGCTTTCACGTAGCATGATTTCATTTTATTAGGTATTGGTTAGTTTTAGGTCTTCAGTGCACTGCGCAATAAACCGAAAGGCCAAGGTTTATGTGTAAGTGATGACAAATTGATATATATACATATATATTTGAATTTTGCCATGCATCTGTTCATAGATATTATGTTACTCCTATAAATAATGCAAAAAGAGGTGCTGTACAGGCAGAACTACAAAAGAAGGTCCGAAAACACTGGAAATCCAAAAGCTGAGACCTCTCAGAAGCAATACCCACTAATGTTTAATGTGTTAAAAGGACAATAAGGGCAAGTAACCTTATAAATGAATTCCATATTAAGGGCCAGGTTACAAGTGGAGCTCATAATTGTGCTCCACTTGTAATACCAGAGCACACAAATGTGCGCAGGTATTAGAAGTGAAGGGCAATGCGAATGCGACCTCGCGCTCGCATGGTATGGAAACTTTGCACTCAAGAGAGCGCGATGCTATAGGCTCCAATGGAATCCTCATTCTGATGCCGATAGATACACAGAACCTAGCACAGCAAAGGGGGTAAGTTGTGAAGCGCTGGGCAAAAAAGTTTAAATATATATGTATATCAATATATACATACAGTATATATTTATGTGTTTATATGTGTATATACACATATTAACACATAAATACATATTTATAGATGTATATAAGCATATACATATATATTAACAGTTTTAACACTGTCTCCAAAGAACGCAATGTAAAGGCCCTTTTCAGTGCTGTTTTTTTTCTAACATCTCTTTATAATTGTCCTTGCAGTTAAAAAAAATAAAGACGCTACTATTTAGTTTTAACTATTATTAAAGGGACATTATACACTCAATTTTTCTTTGCATAAATGTTTTATAGATGATCCATTTATATAGCCCATACAGTTTTAAATATAAAAAAAAAAAGTATAGTTTTGCTTATTTTTAAATAACATTGCTCTGATTTTCAGACTCCTAACCAAGCCGCAAAGTTTTAGGAGAATACCGACGTATACTTACTCCAGCTTGCTCCTGTTTGTGTAAAGAGTCTTTTCATATACAGAGGAAGCGGGGGGGGGGGGGGAGTCTGTTTTTCCCACTTGCAGTGGGCTTTCCAACTACCTTTTTAACAGAGCTAAATTGGGAGCTTCAACGTAAGTTTTTATACTGTTTTATACTGGATTTTTATATATGTATCTGTGCATATTATTCTTTATAATAGTATCTATTATATGCAGTTATATGAAAATTGATGTATACTGTCCCTTTAATGAACACTACACTTTATTTTGGGGCAAATTGGGGGAATTTGTTTTCATTAACAAGGGATCTAATCTCTGGTTAATGAATGCTAGCACAAAGTGCTACTGCGAGCTCGTGGTAGCATTAACCAGCCACTCGTAACGGCTGGTTATTTAACGTGCGCCTGTAAACAGGTAAATTTGCCAATTTATGGACGCACGTTAATTTAGACCCTCCACTTCTAATGTAGCCCAAAATGTTTAATATTGATTAATTAAAAACTTTGCAATACACTCATTATTTATTTTGCCTGCTTTTCCTGTAATTTAACTAAATAAATTATCGAGTTTTCACTCCCCACATCAGAAAGCCTGACGTACATTCTGTGGAATGCAGAGCCCTGTTACTCCTTCATGATGCACAGTCATTGGCTGATAAGTGCAGATGTTTGTTTATATATTTCCCTAATGGGCCATAGCATTTAGCAAGCTTTTTAGGGGTATGCCCTGAGCCTGCCAAACAATGCATTTTTTTCTAACAAAACAAATGCATATAAATAAAAAAAATAAAAAATCTATCCTTTTAAACACCTTTTGCTATTGTGTAGAAAATTAGAAATGGTACTTTTCACATGCTCCCTAGAATGGTCATGAAGCAAAATCTAAGGTTTTGTTGGATATAGTGAACAATATTTTTATCCATAAGTGTTAGAACACATCAATGAATGTCTTATGAAAAGAAAAGAAGAAAGAGGGCGCCTCATAGTGTAATCTGTCTCATATAATATCTCATATAATATGGTGTATATTGGTAATGATTCTGCTTGCCAGACTTCCAGGCACCATACTGTGACTGGTGCAAAAGAGCAGGCTAGCGCTTAAACAGTGGCTAGTACACTGAATGGACTCTCCCTGTTGAGTTTTCGGCTGTAACCCCTCAAACACTGCACTGCTGCACTGCTTGCAGTGATTGTACAAACAGTTTCTGTGTCAAAACGTCAGATGGAAAGGATAGGAGGACAACTTCCAAAAATATATAAAAATAGAAAACGCTGTAATGATAGAAAGCAACGCGTTTCTCGACCAACACTGGTCGTTTCTTCAGGCAAATAAATGCGAATACAACATATTACAAATGGCAACATTATATACACTTGTAATAAAAAAAACGGAAGTTGTCACTTAAAACAAAGACCAATGAGAATCAGACATGCGGACTCAAATTAAAAATGAAATTTCACTAAGCGAATTTTTTTTTTTTCAAATAAGCTTTATTAGCGAAATGAGAAAAATAATACGCAAATTATAGAGGTACAGTGCATCATACAGTATTGCTGATTACATGAAGGTGTACATCTTGATACAGACATTTCGCATACAGTGACAAATTCTGCTAAATCAGTACATTGTAATACATCAGATGTCCCGTAGAGGCTATCCGATTAACTTACTTAAACATAAATCTTGTTCTGATTTGCGATAGAAGCTAATCTTACAGGATTGTATATTCAAGTTATACAAAGAGAACATAAAAACAGGTTATTTCATTATTAAACCTCGGGAACAAATCAGGATAAGAAGTAATTTTGCACGGCTTACATACTACACCCAGCCGTGGGTTATTGTCTTCCCGAGGTGACCATGATTCCCTGTCAAAAGGGAACTGTCAAGGTATTGAAAGTAAAGGAATTCAAAAGAAGAAGGACTCAGAAGGAAGACGGAGAGGGTAGGGGGGGAGGACAGGACGACAGGGCAAGGAGGGAAGACACAACAACAACAACAAAAAAAAAAAGGGGGGGGGGGGGAGGAAAAGGGAAGGGAGGGGGTATGAGCATTGTGGGTGAGTCATTACTTTGTTTACACTTTACCAATGAGTTAGAATCCTCGCCCCTCCCATGTGAGCAACATCAGTTCATGTGTGCACAATTTCCCGGATCTGAGCTAGTGGTACCTCTCTAATCTCAGTCAGTTATTTTATTTTTCCATTCTTGAATGGTGGGGGTAGTCTGTTTTTTCCAATATAGTGGAATTAACCCTTTCGCTCCATTAAGCATCAACAAGAGGAGCAGGTACTTATCCTCTCCCACAATCCTAGGCAATTGATGGTATAATAAGAAACAAGGATTAGGGGGAATGATGACTCCCAATACCCTGCTCATCTCAGCCATAATGCCATTCCAGTAGGGCTGTATTAGTGGACAAGTCCACCATATGTGTAGGAGGGCACCCTCGCCACCACATCCTCTCCAGCATCCCCCGCCAGTTTGTGGATAAATGTGTTTAAGTCTTTGGAGAGTCAGGTACCACCTACTCAGCAGTTTATATTGTGTTTCTTTGACCCTAGCCGAGACAGAGGTCTTTTTAGTCCTATCAAAAATCCCTACGACCTATTTCTAGACCTAGGTCATCCTGCCATGCTTGTGTATATATTGGAAGGGGTTGTTCATTTCCCAGCAACAGAAGTTTATATAATTGCGAGATAAAGTGGGATGGGTGAAGTGTCGCTGTGCATAGATTTTCAAAGTGGGTCCTACGTCTTGTTAAGTCGGGTCTCTCTTTGTGTGTGTCAAAGAAGTGTCGGATCTGTGCAACTCTGAACCATGAAGTGAAAACTTCACAATCCCATTCCATTAGTTCTTCCTGGGTCTTCAGTTTGTCTTGACAGAGTATGTTAAAGATTGCTGAGTCAGCCAGGCTACAGCTCTTGTCCGAATGATGCACGCCGGTGACAAATCCCAAATCAGGGTTTTTCCTGATAGGGGTGACCGGTGAACTCGGGGTGGATATATAAGAGGCTTTTTTAAGTAGTTTATGCCAGCCCACCAGGACCTCATCTACCAAAGGGTAGAGCTTGGCCACTTGGGGTCATCGGGGAGGAGAGATCCAAGCCAGAGCACCCACATTACCTCTTTTCAGGATAGCGTTATCCACCTGAATCCAGGCTTTATGGGGAACTAAGCGGATTTTTTTAGCAAAAGTTTCTTATTGTGTACATATACACCAGGCTTAAAAGTCTTCTTATAAAAAACTATTATACCAATAAAATAACACAGTCACACATCTTGGTCAATGCATATTTCGGTGCAATATCTAAGTTTTTTTTAAAAGGTATAGCATATTAAAAAGAAAAAATGTAAAATAAAAACCAAATTTGTCAAAATATCACGATAGGATCATCCACATGAAGTTTTTACTAATATCTGAGTGTGCTAATATATCATTAGTATGAGATGGTAAAAAATCTATATAGAGCGATAATGGTGATCATGATTGTGTTAGTCTAAAAAAGTGGAGGTATACTTAAAACATTATATATGTGTGTAGGAGGGTTAGAATGCATTATATCATTCTGTGATAAACAAATGTAACCATTGTTAAATAAAGACTTTTTATGTAGCTGTTCTAATAAGATAGAGATGGTATGATTGTGTTATCAAATTTTTGATTGTATTATCAAAAATTTTTAATTTTTAATTTTTAATGGGTGGGAGCTAGCTGTCCAATATTGAAAGTTTCGTAAACCAAAACTTTTGTAGTGGGCCTATGAGGCAAATCTATTTCTTAACTATGGTGTGGTACAGTCAAAATGTATAAAAATACAACAACTGCATAGATTTGTGATAATTTTAAACAAAATAGAAGAGGGACACAAAATGTATATATGTTGGTGAGTAATAAAATTTATGAGAAATATTCGATGAGATATTCTGTGTGTGTTGATGTAAGAAAAAAGATTCTGTAACTGTATTAAAAAAAAAATTCAACCAGTGGGAGCTAGCTGTCCAATGTTGAAAATTAAAAATCCAATTATATATAACCTATAAGGCAAAACTATTTTTATTCACAAATGTGGTACATTCGAAGTCTGTAAGTATACCGCAACTCTATAAGTTGCAATATTTTTGAACAAAAGGAAACGAGACATAATGTAAATGAATGTTGGTGAAAAATGGATGATTCGGAAAATGATCAAATAGAGTGTTAAGTGTGTGTAGGTATGTAATGGAGATAAGAGAGTGAGAATAGTGATCTATAATGTACATAATGTTGGAAATGAATATATTTGACAATGTTATGTTGCGTCAAATTGTGGTCGTATAGTGATGTGTAATGATAAGAATGCGTTATAAAACGTGTGTTATTAGGAGACTGTGTGCAGAAAATATGAGTGTTGTCAGTTGAAAGCTGCTAGATCTAAGTTGACGTTGAGGCCCGATGGATACAAAGTTTTTAATTTGTATATCTAGTAGGTCTCTCGCTGTCTCAGTTTTGTTAACCTGTTATAATCTTATGATATTGGAACATAATCTATCGGAAAATATTTGAAGATGTATGGATTACCATTATGTTTGATTAAACAGTGGTTGGGTATACTGAGTTTAATCTTGATTTTTTTTGCAGTTTTTACAGTTACGGTGATGTTCACCCCATCTAGTTCTAATTTTTTCTGGAGTTGCGGCCTTCATATTGTAGGCCACATATACACTCCATGAGATAAACTACAAAAAACTATTCACAGTTAAAGAAACATGGGATTTTGAAAGATTCACCTGTAATGGTCGACTTGAAAGTTTTAAGTCCGGATTTTACTAATTTACAAGAACCACATCCTGATTTTCCACATTTGTAGATTCCATATAGACCAAAGATTCCCTTTTTTTTTAATTGTAACATTTTGTTCTTTGCTGGTTTGATGAACATATTTTACTTTCTTACTAGGAGCAAGTTTTTTTCTCAAAGTGGGTGCTCTCCTATACACAACTTTTGGTTTGTTGTTGACTAAGTTTTTTAGAATAGGGTCTCTCTGTATTACATGCCAGTGTTTGTTAAGTATATGTTGTATTTTATAAAAATCAGAATTGTATTGGGTTATAAACAGTCTCCCTGGTTTCGAAGTCGGAATCAGACCTATTAGTTTGTCCTTTTTCTTTTTTTGTTGTATGTAAAATATTGGTTCTGTCTAAATTTTTTGCTCTATCTAGGTCTTGAGCTAACAAAAGGGAGGGTATCCTTTATCTATAAATCTATCATATAGAATTCTGCTTTGTTCCAAAAATGTGTCCAACTCTGTACAATTACGTCTTATTCTTCTAAACTGGCTATAAGGAATACTGGTATAGACAATTTAACCTACAATTTATCATATTACATAGACCAATTTTTGCAGAAATTTGTGATAACACTTCCCACTTATATCAAAGACAGTACAAATTTACTACAACAAATTAGTAATATATCCATCAGTAACAGAAATTTACTATGGATTACATGCGATGTCAGTTCGCTGTACTCCAATATTACACATGATTTGGGAGTTTCAGCAGTCTCCCATTTCCTTGAACAGGACATATATTTACCGAGTGCACAACGGTCATTAATTCTAGAAAGCATTTACTTCATCCTTCAACACAATTACTTCATATATCAAGATCGCTATTATTTACAAACCAAGGGTACGGCCATGGGGACCAGGTTTGCCCCCAGCTTCGCCAATTTGTTTATGGGTCTCTTTGAAGAGAGATACATATATTTGGCTGAGTTTGGGGCGAATCTGGTCTTCTATGGCTGCTACATT
Organism: Bombina bombina; assembly: GCF_027579735.1. Classification (NCBI taxonomy): domain Eukaryota; kingdom Metazoa; phylum Chordata; class Amphibia; order Anura; family Bombinatoridae; genus Bombina; species Bombina bombina. The sequence continues at coordinate 342,090,093 of NC_069502.1, read as the reverse complement.
GACGATTTGATCTGCCTATGGGAGGGAGACAGCTCATCAGCAGAATTGTTTGTTAAACATCTGAATCTTAACAATATGGGCCTAAATTTCACAGCAAACATACAAACAACAAATATAGAATACTTAGATCTTATATTGAGTTTGGGATCCAACAATATCATAATGTCTAAAACATATTTCAAAGATGTGGATAGCAACAGCTTCTCAAATTATAATAGTAACCATCATAAGAGTTGGATTCACAATATTCCTTATAGCCAGTTTAGAAGAATAAAATGTAATTGTACAGAGTTGGACACATTTTTAGAACAAAGCAGAATTCTATATGATAGATTTATAGATAAAGGATACCCTCCCTTTTTGTTAGCTCAAGCCCTAGATAGAGCAAAAAATTTAGACAGAACCAATATTTTACAAATAATACAGAAATAGGGGGACAGCGCCAATATTACGAAAAAGTATACAGGTTCACTTCTATTTGGACAATCGCCTAACGAAATTGTACAGATGGATAAATAGGAAATATTAAATATATGAAGGAGCGCCCCAAAAGAGGCTTAAGTATACTAGAGAAAGTAGAAATAGCCTAAGAGAGGATAGAAAACCTCAAAGAGAAAAGAATGTACTAAGAAAATTGGATATAGCTTATTTTGGCCCAGGTAAATATCTGTGTATAGATATAAAGTCTATAACAAGTGACGCTAAAGTAACAATAAAGTGATGATATAGTGTGTTAGATAAAATACAATGTCTAGGATGTGAGGGGAAGGTGTATCAATTGTATATAAATGGCAGTGATGCAATCTGAGAGGGAAGGGGGAAGGGTTGGATGTGTAAAAGGATATAATATACTTTTAGAAAAAATGAAAAGTAAATGTATATCCCATAAATACTTATTAATGCCGTGGGGTGGTATAGTCAAAAAGTAAAAAAGTAAAGTTCAGTGGCGTGTAACGAACAGTACTATACTAGAGGTATAATAGTGACACAATTATTCTATAGTTCTAAAGTGGTAACTGTAAAATATATTTATTATATAGCAATAATGTTGCAATAAAATTCAACAAAATAGAAACAGAATAGCAACCAACAGTTAGCTGAGAACCGGACAACAATAGTCTGGTAAGTGACTAAGTACATGTAACAAAATTGGCCAATATGAAAAAACTCAGTACTGAAAATATATATATATATATATATATATATATATATAGACGAAAAAATATGAAAAGTCAAAAAAATCAAAAAAATATAATAGTCACAGTTGTATCCAAATAGGGATTATATTTAAGCATTTCTGGTGGAAATAAAAGTTCAAGTGAAGATCTGGTTCCTAAGGGTGAATCCAGATGAAGATTGGGCACCAACTCTAAGCACTTTTAGTAATGAAAACCTATATGGGAAAAAAGAAAAACTACTACACAAACAGTACAAAAAAATGTATCCTAAAGGTAATGCACGCACCGTTTACAGAAAGAGTCACTCGGGCTGGTATGTCAAATGAATGCAGAGGTCAATGCGTTTCAGCCTGCTACGAGGCCTTTTTTTGTACTATTTTTTTTTGTACTGTTTGTGTAGTAGTTTTTCTTTTTTCCCATATAGGTTTTATTTACTAAAAGTGCTTAGAGTTGGTGCCCAGTCTTCATCTGGATTCACCCTTAGGAACCGGATCTTCACTTGAACTTTTATTTCCACCAGAAATGCTTAAATATCATCTCTATTTGGATACAATTGTGACTATTATATTTTTTTGACTTTTCATATTTTTCCATATATATATATATATATATATATATATATATATATATATATATATATATATATATATATATATATATATATATATATATATATATATATATATATATATATATATATATATATATATATATATATTTGTACTGAGTTTTTAATATTGGCCAATTTTGTTACATGTAATTAGTCACTTACCAGACTATTGTTGTCCGGTTCTCAGCTAACTGTTGGTTGCTATTCTGTTTCTATTTTGTTGAATTTTATTGCAACATTATTGCTATATAATAAATATATTTTACTGTTACCACTTTAGAACTATAGAATAATTGTGTCACTATTATACCTCTAGTATAGTACTGTTCGTTACACGCCACTGAGCATTACTATTTTACTTTTCGACTATACCACCCCACGGCATTAATAAGTATTTATGGGATATACTTTTCATTTTCTCTAAAAGTACATTATATCCTTTTACACATCCAACCCTCCCCCCTTCCCTCTCAGATTGCATCACTGCCATTTATATACAATTGATACACCTTCCCCTCACATCCTAGACATTGTATTTTATCTAACACACTATATCATCACTTTATTGTTACTTTATAGTCACTTGTTATAGACTTTATATCTATACACAGATATTTACCTGGGCCAATATAAGCTATATCCAATTTTCTTAGTACATTCTTTTCTCTTTGAGTTTTTTTCCAGTTTCTATCCTCTCTTAGGCTAGGACAATTTTCAATATTTTACAAACAACAAAAAAAGAAAAAGGACAAACTAATAGGTCTGATTCCGACTTCGAAACCAGGGAGACTCTGTTTATAACCCAATACAATTCTGATTTTTATAAAATACAACATATACTTAACAAACACTGGCATGTAATACAGAGACCCTATTCTAAAAAACTTACTCAACAACAAACCAAAAATTGTGTATAAGAGAGCACCCACTTTGAGAAACAAACTTGCTCCCAGTAAGAAAGTAAAATATGTTCATCAAACCAGCAAAGAACAAAATGTTACAATTAAAAAAAAAGGGAATCTTTGGTCTATATGGAATCTACAAATGTGGAAAATCAGGATGTGGTTCTTGTAAATTAGTAAAATCCGGACTTAAAACTTTCAAGTCGACCATTACAGGTGAATCTTTCAAAATCCCATGTTTCTTTAACTGTGAATAGTTTTTTGTAGTTTATCTCATGGAGTGTATATGTGGCCTACAATATGTAGGCCGCACCTCCAGAAAAGTTAGAACTAGATGGGGTGAACATCACCGTAACTGTAAAAATTGCAAAAAAAAAATCAAGATTAAACACAGTATACCCAACCAGTTTAATCAAACATAATGGTAATCCATACATCTTCAAATATTTTCTGATAGATTATGTTCCAATATCATAAGAATATAACAGGTTAACAAAACTGAGACAGCGAGAGACCTACTGGATATACAAATTAAAAACTTTGTATCCATCGGGCCTCAACGCCAACTTAGATCTAGCAGCTTTCAACTGACAACACTCAAATTTTCTGCACACATTCTCCTAATAACACACGTTTTATAATAACGCATTCTTATCATTACACATCACTATACGACCACAATTTGACACAACATAACATTGTCAAATATATTCATTTCCAACATTATGTACATTATAGATCACTATTCTCACTCTCTTATCTCCATTACATACCTACACACACTTAACACTCTATTTGATCATTTTCCGAATCATCCATTTTTCACCAACATTCATTTACATTATGTCTCGTTTCCTTTTGTTCAAAAATATTGCAACTTATAGAGTTGCGGTATACTTACAGACTTCGAATGTTCCACATTTGTGGATAAAAATAGTTTTGCCTTATAGGTTATATATGATTGGGTTTTGAATTTTCAACATTGTACAGCTAGCTCCCACTGGTCAAATTTTTTTTGATAATACAGTTACAGAATCTTTTTTCTCACACCAACACACACAGAATATCTCATTGAATATTTCTGATACATTTTATTACTCACCAACATATATACATATTGCGTCCCTCTTCTATTTTGTTTAAAATTATCACAAACCTATGCAGTTGTTGTATTTTTATACATTTTGACTGTACCACACCATAAATAAGAAATAGATTTGCCTCATAGGCCCACTACAAAAGTTTTGGTTTTCAAAACTTTCAATATTGGACAGCTAGCTCCCACCCGTTAAAAATTAAAAATTACAACATTTTAATAATACAATCAAAAATTTGATAACACAATCATACCATCTCTATCTTATTAGAACAGCTACATAAAAAGTCTTTATTTAACAATGGTTACATTTGTTTATCACAGAATGATATAATGCATTCTAACACTCATACACAGATATATAATGTTTTAAGTATACCTTCACTTTTTTAGACTAACACAATCATGATCACCATTATCGCTCTATATACATTTTTTATCATCTCATACTAATGATATATTAGCACACTCAGATATTAGTAAAAACTTCATGTGGATGATCCTATCGTGATATTTTGACAAATTTGGTTTTTATTTTACATTTTTCCTTTTTAATATGCTATACCTTTTAAAAAAAACTTAGATATTGCACCAGAAATATGCACTGACCAAGATGCGTGACTCTGTTATTTTATTGGTATAATAGTTTTTTATAAGAAGACTTTTAAGCCTGGTGTATATGTACACAATAAGTAACTTTTGCTAAAAAAAATCCGCTTAGTGAATTTCCATTTTTAATTTGAGTCCGCATGTCTGATTCTCATTGGTCTTTGTTTTAAGTGACAACTTCCGTTTTTTTTTATTACAAGTGTATATAATGTTGCCATTTGTAATATGTTGTATTCGCTTTTATTTGCCTGATCAAACAACCAGTGTTGGTCGAGAAACGCGTTGCTTTCTAGCATTAAAGTGTTTTCTATTTTTATATATTATTGGAAGTTGTCCTCCTATCCTTTCCATCTGACGTTTTGACACAGAAACTGTTTGTACAATCACTGGAAGCAGTGCAGCAGTGCAGTGTTTGAGGGGTTACAGCGGAAAACCCAACGGGGAGAGTCCATTCAGTGTACTAGCCACTGTTTAAGTGCTAGCCTGCTCTTTTGCACCAGTCACAGTGCGGTGCCTGGAAGTCTGGTAAGCAGAATCATTACCAATATACACCATATTATATGAGACGGATTACACTATGAGGCGCCCTCTTTCTTCTTTTCTTACATCCATCTAGATTGCCCTGCACACCGGGTTCAAGAAGAGCTGCCATTCCACTCACTTTGCGAACACCAGCTAAAATCCCAGGATCCCATATTGGGACTTATAGAGACTTTCGTTACAAACAATACATTGGTAACATTTGGATATTACATTAACCTCCACTAGCACGCCTATTTTTGGTTTCCTTTTGAGGTTTCCTTTCTCTCTTATGAAAATAACAGTTATTAATTATGATTTTTCTATCATGACTATGTGAAATGTAATATCTTTATTATTTGTTTAAATGATTTAGCTTTATTACACAAATTAATGAAATTTATATATGTGTATGCGTACAAACACACACATACACCTTTGAGCCCTTCCCAATCAAACACCTTGTCATATCTCTTTATGTAACTGTTAAATCACTTTTATTAATATTAATAAATTTATATATATATCTCAAAAGAGAGAGAACAGCACTCCTGAGATAGAACAAAAGCTAGAATAACTTCCATGCCTGTTCATTTCCATTGCAACTCAGGCTGCGCGTTCTTTTAGCACACATTGCCTTTTCACAGAGAAAAAATATCCTGTAGCATATCAGTCTGACCCTACCCAATGACAGTCCAGCGCCGAAATACCAGACAATTCTACTCTGAACAAGAGAAACAACAAGCCCAGACGATCGTTTCGACCTTCTGTGTGCCTCGTCAGTGAGGTGCAGTTGTATCTCTCTAAGGCGTGTGTGCAAGGAGTCCACGTCTGGTTTCCCCCATTACTCTTAGGGAGACCCATAAGTAATTTGCATAAATATCAAAAGAGAGAGAACAGCACTCCTGAGATACAAAAAAAGCTAGAATAACTTCCATGCCTGTTCATTTCCATTGCAACTCAGGCTGCGCGTTCTTTTAGCACACATTGCCTTTTCACAGAGAAAAAATATCCTGTAGCATATCAGTCTGACCCTGCCCAATGACAGTCCAGTGCCGAAATACCAGGCAATTCTTCTCTGAACAAGAGAAACAACAAGCCCAGACGATCGTTTCGGCCTTCTGTGGGCCTCGTCAGTGAGGTACAGTTGTATCTCTCTAAGTGCAAGGAGTCCACATCTGGTTTCCCCCATTACTCTTAGGGAGACCCTATATATATTAATAGATAGTGATATATCAATATATATATATATATATATATATATATATATATATATATATATATATATATATATATATCATATAAAAAAAATCATATAAAATATAAAAGTATGCAAAGGGCCAGCACTCACGGTTATTTTTGTTGGTGTCTGATGAAGGGGGTAACACCCCGAAACGTTACAAGAAATAAAGGTAACAATTTGAAAATCCTGGCGCTGCTTCTAAACAACGCTGGTATTGAGAGTTGTCTGAGGGGCTGCGTTAGGCTCCAAAAAGGGAGCGCTGAGCCAAATTTACCGCCACTTCAACCCTCAATACCAGCGTTGCTTACGGTAGCGGCTAGCTGGAAAAACGTGCTCATGCACGATTCCCCCATAGGAAACAATGGGGCAGTTTGGGCTGAAAAAAAAACTAACACCTGCAAAAAAGCAGCGTTCAGCTCCTAATGCAGCCCCATTGTTTCCTATGGGGAAACAGTTTCTAAGTCTGCACCTAACACTCTAACATGAACCCCGAGTCTAAACACCCCTAACCTTATACTTATTAACCCCTAATCTGCTGCCCCCGCTATCGCTGACACCTGCATTACACAATTAACCCCTAATCTGCCGCTCCGTACACCGCCGCAACCTACATTATCCCTATGAACCCCTAATCTGCTGTCCCTAACATCGCCGACACCTACATAATATTTATTAACCCCTAATCTGCCCCCCCAACATCGCCGCTACCTTACCTACACTTATTAACCGCTAATCTGCCGACCGGACCTCGCCGCTACTCTAATAAATGTATTAACCCCTAAACCGCTGCACTCCCACCTCACAAACACTATAATAAATATTATTAACCCCTAATCTGTCCTCCCTAACATCGCCGCCACCTAACTTCAAGTATTAACCCCTAATCTGCCGACCGGACCTCGCCGTTACTATAATAAATGTATTAACCCCTAAAGCTAAGTCTAACCCTAACCCTAAACCCCCCCCTAAATTAAATATAATTTTAATCTAACGAAATAAATGAAATCTTAGTAACTAAAGTCTTCCTATTTAAAACTAAATACTTACCTGTAAAATAAACCCTAATATAGCTACAATATAACGAATAATTATATAGTAGCTATTTTAGGATTTATATTTATTTTACAGGCAACTTTGTATTTATTTTAACTAGGTACAATAGCTATTAAATAGTTATTAACTATTTAATAGCTACCTAGTTAAAATAATAACCAAATTACCTGTAAAATAAATCCTAACCTAAGTTACAATTAAACCTAACACTACACTATCAATAAATAAATTAAATCAATTAACTACAAGTACCTACAATTAAATAAACTAAACTAAATTACAAAAAATAAAAAAGATTACAAGAATTTAAAGCTAATTACACCTACTCTAAGCCCCCTAATAAAATAAAATAAATTCCCTCCCCTAATCTAAATTACAAAAGTTAACAGCTCTATTACCAGCCCTTAAAAGGGCTTTTTGCGGGGCATGCCCCAAAGAAATCAGCTCTTTTGCCTGTAAAAAAAAAACACAATACCACCCCCCAACATTACAACCCACCACCCACATACCCCTACTCTAACCCAAACCCCCCTTAAATAAACCTAACACTACCCCCCTGAAGATCTCCATACCTTGAGCCGTGTTCAACCAGCCGGGCATCGATGGACCAAAAGAGGACATCCGGAGCGGCAGAAGTCTTCATCCTATCCGGGCAGAAGAGGACATCTGGACCGGCAGACATCTTCATCCAAGCGGCATCTTCTATCTTCATCCATCCGGAGCGGAGCCATCTTCTTCCAGCCAACACGGATCCATCCTTCTTCCCCGATGCCTACTCGCCGAATGAAGGTTCCTTTAAATGACATCATCCAAGATGGCGTCCCTCGAATTCCGATTGGCTGATAGGATTCTATCAGCCAATCGGAATTAAGGTAGGAAAAATCTGATTGGCTGATTGAATTGGAACAGCCAATAGAATGCAAGCTCAATCAGATTTTTCCTACCTTAATTCCGATTGGCTGATAGAATCCTATCAGCCAATCGGAATTCGAGGGACGCCATCTTGGATGACGTCACTTAAAGGAACCTTCATTCGTCGGTAGTCGTCGGAAGGAAGAGGATGTTCTGCGCCGGAGGTCTTGAAGATGGAGCCGCTCCTCATCGGATGGATGAAGATAGAAGATGCCGATTGGATGAAGATGTCTGCCGGTCCGGATGTCCTCTTCTGCCCAGATAGGATGAAGACTTCTGCCGCTCTGGATGTCCTCTTTTGGTCCATCTATTCCCGGCTGGGTGAACATGGCTCAAGGTAGGGAGATCTTCAGGGGGGTAGTGTTAGGTTTATTTAAGGGGGGTTGGGTTAGAGTAGGGGTATGTGGGTGGTGGGTTGTAATGTTGGGGGGTGGTATTGTGGGGTTTTTTACAGGCAAAAGAGCTGAATACTTTGGGGCATGCCCCACAAAAAGCCCTTTTAAGGGCTGGTAATAGAGCTGTTAACTTTTGTAATTTAGATAAGGGTAGGGAATTTTTTTTTATTTTGGGGGGCTTTGTTATTTTATTAGGGGGCTTAGAGTAGGTGTAATTAGCTTAAAATTCTTGTAATATTTTTTTATTTTTTGCAATTTAGTGGGTTTTTTTTTTGTAATTTAGTTTAGTTTATTCAATTGTAGGTAATTGTAGGTAATTTATTTAATTAATTTAATGATAGTGTAGTGTTAGGTTTAATTGTAACTTAGGTTAGGATTTATTTTACAGGTAATTTGGTAATTATTTTAACTAGGTAGCTATTAAATAGTTAATAACTATTTAATAGCTATTGTATCTAGTTAAAATAAATACAAAGTTGCCTGTAAAATAAATATAAATCCTAAAATAGATACAATATAATTATTCGTTATATTGTAGCTATATTAGGGTTTATTTTACAGGTAAGTATTTAGTTTTAAATAGGAAGACTTTAGTTAATAAGATTTAATTTATTTCGTTAGATTAAAATTATATTTAACTTAGGGGGGTGTTAGGGTTAGGCTTAGCTTTAGGGGATAATACATTTATTATAGTAGCGGCGAGGTCCGGTCGGCAGATTAGGGGTTAATAAGTGTAGGTAGGTAGCGGCGACGTTGTGGGGGGCAGATTAGGGGTTAATAAATATTATGTAGGTGTCGGCGATGTTAGGAGCAGCAGATTAGGGGTTCATAGGGATAATGTAGGTGGCGGTGTGCGGTCGGCAGATTAGGGGTTAAAAATTTTTATTATAGTGGTGGCAATGTGGGGGGACCTCGGTTTAGGGGTACATAGGTAGTTTATGGGTGTTAGTGTACTTTAGAGCACAGTAGTTAAGAGCTTTATAAACCGGCGTTAGCCCAGAAAGCTCTTAACTACTGACTTTTTTCTGTGGCTGGAGTCTTGTCGGTAGAGGGTCTACTGCTCACTTCAGCCAAGACTCTAAATACCGGCGTTAGGAAGATCCCATTGAAAAGATAGGATCCACAATTGGCGTAAGGGGATCTGCGGTATGGAAAAGTTGTGGCTTGAAAGTGAGCGTTAGACCCTTTCCTGCCTGACTCTACCAGCGGACGGCCAAAAGCAGCGTTAGGAGCCCTTATCGATGCTTTTGACGGCTACCGCAGAACTCTAAATCTAGGTGCTAGCTTGTAGAGAAAACCTGAACTGGATTTCTCACCTGCAATTCTCTGCCATATCCAAACGGTGAAGTGGATTACCGGCCCAAAGTACACAATTACATAATATATTATTAATACCACCAACAGCGTTGCATAATTTGTGGGTAAACATATGTTTCATTGTACACTGTCCTGGCTGAAACACACAAACACTTGCATTCTTATTGTAGCTTTTCTTTTGACCTTGTTGGGCCTTTACCATGTGTACCTTAACTATAGGCATAATAGCTGTCATACGCTCCTGCATCTGATAAATATGTTTAATTACACTATGATATGGGGTAGCCTCCTGTTCTCATGTCTCTTTAGCTATGTCCAATATAACCCTTGGATGTCTATCATGCAATAACTCAAAGGGTGAAAACACAGTAGATGCTTGAGGCACATCTCTAATTGCAAACATCAAATATGGCAAAAAGAAAATCCAAGTTCTTACCATCTTTGTCAATTACCTTCCGTAAAATAGCTTTTAAAGTTTTATTGACCCTTTCCACTAAACCATCGGTTTGCGGGTGGTACACAGAGTTTATATAATCCCTTTGTAACCAGTGACATGAAAGGAGTACTTAGATCAGTCACAATCTCCTTATCCCAACCCAGCTAAACATAAGCATTAATAATCAATAGACAACTAGTATGCTAGTGGCAGGGGGCGACACCACGGTACTTGTAAGAGGCGCCTAGGAGCGAATGAAAAATACTGGGAAATATGATAGATAAAACAATAAGCTAATCTTTCAAAATGTGCAATATAATATCAGTAAACCAAGGTATAAGGGTATACAGACTAATAGTCCAATGGATGATGTGCGATGATGTATCAGTCCTTTTAATGCAGTTCCAGATGATCTCAAATGATGTGTATCCAAAGCAGCAGGCCGCTCCTCCAGGGTGTCGTGCCGCGACACAGGTCAAGAGAATCTAAACAAATCAAAATAGAGGACGCCACATAGTGCAGCTCATAAAAATCTTCAAAACAGATATGAGAAGAGCTGAAGAATCCTACTGACAAGATGTAAAGCACTGATGTGCAATACCAGCAGTCCGGAACCACCCGTCGTCCGGTAAACCAATTGATGATGTCACAAAAGGGGATCCTTGTCTCACCAGGGAGAGTCCAGAGATACCACAAGGGGGAGCCTGTACAGCAGTGGTCGGCCCAGCAGGTCCAGAGGCCCTCCACTTGGAAGGGTGAAGAGTCTAAAGCTCCAAATTGGTGGAAAAGTTCCAGGATTAAGAAAATGATAGGTTGGCAGCAAATGGAGAATTAAAAGGACTTAAAAAATTTATTGTAAAGATAAAAACAACAGCAACGCGTTTCTCAGTGTAACACACTGTTTCATCAGGCTATACGTAGTAGTACCAACAATGGCTTTGTAGCCTCTACTTCTTTCTTTTCAACACAATACAGTAAATGATTATTCACCTCAAAATAAGGAAAAGTAAGAGGCTGAATTAACCTGTAAACCATTTCTTAGTAAAATATTATATCTGGCCATTGCCAAAGAGCACTGTGCACTTTTAAAAATGTGTTGGGTTCTAAATCAATAAGTCTTATATTTTGTTCTGCACTACTTGTTGGCCCTTCCTCAGTTTGTTCTGGGTTATCACCATCTAGTTTTTTCATAGGTGTTAACTACTTATTTACAATAACATCATTATTATCTAGATCATCAATCAAAATATCAGAAAATGGAAATTCATTCATTAGTTCTTCTGTTGGCTCAGCAGTAGATTTTCCAGCACTGGCCAATAGGCCCAAAAAAATAAGAAAAATATCTTCTGATTATCATATTGTGTGCCAATTTCTGTGCCAACCCAACTCGCAATTTTACAGAGCTACAATTTGTTTCAATAGTTATTTCTGTTGTAGGGTAATTGTGTATGTCCCCATGAATACAAGCAATCTCTAACTTGTGTGCATTGTCTGTTTGTACATTAGGCAACAATGCTTGGTCTCATAGAGTAATCATGCTCCCTGAATCTAGTAGGGCATGTATTACTTTTCCTTCTATAGACACAGTACACCAAGGATGCCCATTCAAACAGTCACTTTTGTTTGCAAAACATGCAGCCCAAGAAAATAATGATTACAAATCCAGGTAATTACCCAAATTACACTCCATTGCTTCAACATCATTAGGACAGTTCTTAGCTATATGCCTAAACTCTTTGCAATTAAAACATTTTATAGAATCATAGTTATTTTTGAGTCTCTTGTAGGCTCATCTAGCCTCACAAACTTTTTGTCTCTCAATAAAAATTATCTAGAATTAGTCAAAACTACCTCAAGTATATCAATATAAAAACAGAATATTACGCGCTGTTAGCTCACCAAGCCTCGCAGGCACTTCTGCGGACCCGAGGTAAATATTATAGATACGGGGATAAAGCGGGGAAACTTCTAGCAACATTAGTAAATGTAATCTCCACCACTAAACATATAGCCGCGCTGAAATCACAGGGAAAAATTATACGGGACTCTAAATTAATAGCTGAAGCTTATTATTCCTCCCTATATACAAGTGAACGCCCCTCTGGGACTGAGATGCGGGAGCAGTTCTGGGAAACCATTCCCATCCTGCAAATCTCAGAAGCGCAGTGGGATAGACTAAATGCCCCCATAGATGGAGAGGAGATTGAGAGGACCATTATGTCCATGTCACTGGACAAGGTTCCAGGCCCAGATGGGCTACCGATTGAATTCTACCGCCTGCTTAAACCGCAGGTGACCCCGACACTCATGGGACTATTTGCTAGCTACTTTGAGAGGGAACGGGCACCTACACCTGAGTTCTCGGCGGCATATGTCACTTTGATCCCGAAGCCGGGGAAGGATAGTCTTTTACCTGAATCTTACAGGCCGATATCCCTACTAAACTCGGACTATAAGATCTTAACAAAACTATTAGCCAAGAGGCTAAAATTTATACTACCTAGCATCATACATGAGGACCAAATGGGATTCATGTATGCAAGGTCGTCGGTGGTTAATGTCCGCAGGGTCCTGCAGATAGTCCAACATTTCTGGACTGGAGCGCAAGAGAATTCAGTGAGTAAACGGCCGGAGGCCTTCCTGCTGTCCCTTGACGCAGAGAAGGCCTTCGACTAAGTGGAATGGGATCACCTCTTCACCACTATGATCAAGGCCAACTTCTTTGGCCCCTTCCTAGCCTTTATAAAAAACATGTATCACTCCCCGCTAGAAAATATACTTGTTAATAACATGTCCTCTCCGAACATTCATCTGCATAGGGGAACCAGATAGGGCTGTCCTTTATTGCCCCTTCTCTTTAATATGGCCCTGGAGCCACTGGCCATCAAGCTGAGGCACTCTTTCCCTGGTATTGATATAGCAGGTGCCCCGCAAAAACTAGCGCTATATGCGGACGACATGCTTTTATTTGTACAAGACCCCCAGGCTATAAACCTTGTATCTGGGAAACTCTCAATGGCTTTGGTCTTTTCTCAGGCTACAAGGTAAACATGCAGAAGTCTGAGATCCTATGGCTTCATAGGAAAACACGCTCTGTTGAAGGGTATCCTTTCACCATAGCTAAGCACGATATTACATATCTAGGTATCAGAATATCGGCTAACCCCAATAAATTATATTCTAATAACTTAACGCCCATATGTGCCAAACTGCAAGCACAGATGAAAAACTGGAAATCCCTACCTCTTTCGCTATCGGGAAGAATTAGCCTTCTTAAAATGGTAATCCTCCCTCGGTAATTATACCCGCTGCTCATGCTCCCCTTACTTTTAAATAAATCAGATATTAAAATTTTAAATGCCGCAACAACATGCTTTGTGTGGAGAGGGTGTAAGCCCCGTATCATGTCATGTGTCATGTTACCTGCCCAGAGTTAAAAACCCTGATTTCCCGGTGGGATCTGAGACCCAGCCTTTCTTATTGTGGGAGCAAAGAGGACTAAAGTCGCTTAAACAATTACTAGACCCTCTCTCGAGAACGGTTAAAATCGTTGGCACTCTACAAAGGGAATATGGGCTGCCTAGGACCCACTTTTATGCGTTCCTGCAGGTGCGCCATTATGTTGGGGCTTTGGTCAGAGGCAAACCAGAGTTTTGGGAGGGATCCCCCTTACACCTTACACAATCATTATATCACATGGGCAAATTCTCTCTCTCTGAGATATATCAGACATTCTTACATCACCGCTTACAGGGTCTGCAGAACTCTTTGCAAACTGGTTGGGTTCGGGAAGGACTTAGGGAAATTACTTGGGAAGAGATACGAAATGGTATGGAAAAAACAAAGAAACATAATTTATGTAAGAACTTACCTGATAAATTCATTTCTTTCATATTAGCAAGAGTCCATGAGCTAGTGACATATGGGATATACATTCCTACCAGGAGGGGCAAAGTTTCCCAAACCTCAAAATGCCTACAAATACACCCCTCACCACACCCACAATTCAGTTTAATGAATAGCCAATAAGTGGGGTGATAAGAAAAGAGCGAAAGCATCAAATAAGGAATTGGAATAATTGTGCTTTATACAAAAAAATCATAACCACCACAAAAAGGGTGGGCCTCATGGACTCTTGCTAATATGAAAGAAATGAATTTATCAGGTAAGTTCTTACATAAATTATGTTTTCTTTCATGTAATTAGCAAGAGTCCATGAGCTAGTGACGTATGGGATAATAAATACCCAAGATGTGGAACTTCCACGCAAGAGTCACTAGAGAGGGAGGGATAAAATAATGACAGCCAATTCCACTGAAAAATTAATCCACTACCCAAATCAAAAAAGTTTCAATTTTTATAATGAAAAAAACTGAAAATATAAGCAGAAGAATCAAACTGAAACAGCTGCCTGAAGTACCATTCTACTAAAACTGCTTCTAAAGAAGAGAAAACATCAAAATGGTAGAACATAGTAAAAGTATGCAAAGAAGACCAAGTCATTGCTTTGCAAATCTGATCAACAGAAGCTTCATTCTTAAAAAGCCCAGGAAGTAGAAACTTACCTAGTAGAATGAGCCGTAATCCTCTGAGGCGGGAATCCACCCGACTCCAAATAAGCATGATGAATCAAAAGTTTAAGCAAGATGCCAAATAAATGGCAGAAGCCTTTTGACCTTCCTAACACCAGAAAAGATAACAAATAGACTAGAGACTATCTGAAATCTGAATAGCTTCAACATAAGATTTCAAAAATCTTACCATATCCAAAGAATGTAAGAATCTTACCAAATAAGTCTTAGGAAAAGACAATAATTCCTCCCTAATGTTGATAGAAATCACAAACTTTAGGTAAGAATTGAAATGAGGATAGCAAAAACCACCTTATCCTGATGAAAAAATCAGAAAAAGGAGACTCACAAGAAAGAACAGATAATTAAAAATTGTTCTAGCTGAAGCGATGTCTAAAAAGAACAATACTTTCCATGAAAGTAAATAATGTTTAGAGAAAACATATGCTCAAATAGAAGAGCCTGTAAAGCCTTTAGAACCAAATTAAAACTTCAAGGAGGAGAAATTGGCTTAACGACAGGTTTGATAAGAACCAAAGCCTGAACAAAAATAATGAATAACAGGAAGGAACACTGCCTTACCCTGATGAAAAATCAGAAAAGGAGATCCACAAGAAAGAGCAGAAAACTCAAAAACTCTTCTAGCAGAAGAGATAACCAAAAGGAACAATACTTTCCAAGAAAGTAATTTTAATGTCCAGAGAACACAAAGGTTCAAACAGAGGAGCCTGTAAAGCCCTCAGTACCAAATTGAGACTCCAAGGAGGAGATATTGACTTAATGACAGGCTTGATACAAACCAAAGCCTGTACAAAACAATGAATATCAGAATGAATAGCAATCTTTCTGTGAAAAAGAACAGAAAGAGTAGAGATTTGTCCTTTCAAAGAACTTGCAGACAAAACCTTATCTAAACCAACCTGAAAAATTGTAAAATTCTAGGAATTCTAAAAGAATACCAAAAGAATTTATGAGAAGAACACCAAGAAATGTAAGTCTTCCAAACTCGATAATAAATCTTTCTAGAGACAGATTTACAAACCTGTAACATAGTATTAATCACTGAGTCAGAGAAACCTCTATGACTAAGAATCAAACATTCAATCTCCATACCTTCAAATTAAATGATTTGAGATCCTGATGGAAAAATGGGCCTTGAGATAGAAGGTCTGGTCTTAACGGAAATGTCCAAGGTTAGCAACTGGCCATCCGAATGAGATCCGCATACCAAAACCTGTGAGGCCATGCTGGAACCACCAGCAGTACAAACGAATGCTCCATTAGAATTTTGGAAGAACTAGAGGCGGAAGATATAGACAGAATGATAATTCCAAGGAAGTGTCAATGCATACGCTACTTCCGCCTCAGGATCCCCGGGCCTGAAATAGGCCCCTGGGAAGTTCCTTGTTAAGACGAGAGGCCAACAGATCTATTTCTGGAAGCCCTCACATCTGAAAAATTGAAAAACATATCTGGGTAAAGACCATTCTCCCGGATGTAAAGCTTGATTAACAGAGATAATCCGCTTCCCAAACGTCTATACCTGGGAAAAGGACCCCAGAATTTAGATAGGAGCTGGATTTAGCCCAAGCAAATATCCGAGATACTTTTGTCACAGTCTAAAGACTGATAGTCACACCCTGATGATTGACATACATCACAGATGTGATAATGTCTGAAAAAAACAATAAACGTCTCTTGTTCAAAAGAAACCAACTGAAGAACTCTGGGAATGCACAGAGTTCCAAAATATCAAATGGTAATCTCGCCTCCTGAGATTTCCAAACCCCTTGTGCTGACAGAGAACCTCAGACAGCCTCCCAACCTAAAAGACTCGCATCTATAGAGATCATGGTCCAGGTTGAAAGAATCAAAGAGACCTGTAGAACTAAATGATGGTGATCGTAACCACCGAATCAAAGATAGATAAACATAGAATTCAAAGATTTAAAAAGTGAAATCCTAGAATCCCTGCACCATTATTCAGCATAAAAAACTGGAAAGGTTTTTCTATGAAAATGAACAAAGGGAATTGAATCCAATGCTGCAGCCATAAGACCTAAATTTCTATGCATATATAGCAACTGAAGGAAATAATAGAGACTGAAGGTACCGACAGACAGAACCCAATAAAAAAGTCACTTGTCTGTTAGAGACAAAGACAGTGACACAATCTGTCTGGAAACCTAAAAAAGGTGACCCTTGTGTGAGGAATCAAGAGCTTTTGATAAAAAGATCCTCTAACCATGTCTTGAAAAAACAAAGTTGAATCATATGAGATTCCGTAGTCTCAGAAAATAAAAATAATCTGAATGAAAACAGAAAATGAAGATATGCATCTATTGTATCTAATGAAAACAAATAATGCTATCACTGACCAAAAAAAAGCAGAATAGACCATATAAATACCAATCTAAAAGATGGTACATAATAAAAAGATTTTCTATCTTTGGAACAATGAATAGTTTTGAATAAAAACCCCAAAACCCAGTTCCTAAAAATGGAACTGGAATAAATACCCCAGAAGATTCCAGATCTGAGCAGCGCTTGAGCCCCAACAGGTGATCAGCCGCACTTCAACATTACCCAAAATATATAGGAAAATGTTAGCCTTACTGGAATAGCTGGAATATAATAGAGAGAAAAAGACTTCTCATAGACGGTTTAACTCTAAATTTTATTCTATACTAAAATCTAAGAAATTTGGACCGAATAGAACCAAAAAACTTCCAATTAAAAACATGTTACTTGGATAAGAATTTAGAATTTTGTTCCTGAGTAAGAACAACCAAACTAAAATAAGCTTAAAGTTTTAGTCTTAGAACTCAATCTTGAAGCCCAGAGTAACAGTTAAGAATTGAATCCAAAATGAATCAAATAATTGATTATCTTGGAAAAAAAGAAATAAGGATTTTTAGAAATCACAAAATTCTTCTAGCTAAAAACAGCTAAAGACATAGATTAAACCTCATTTGTGAAAATATTCAATAAAATGAAGATACAAATGAAATTATTAGCATGTTAATCCAGTTAAAGACCAGTCAACACACCAGACTTGCATAAACAAATGCAAGACAACAAGACAAATGCAACAGCACCCAGTCTGAACCTCAAATGAGCAGAAGACTTTGTCCCTTAACAATGCTAAATAAAACATAATCTGATACTTGATTTTAAAGTAAACAGAAAAAAATGAAGCAATTGCAACATCATTCAAATAAATCACAGGTCCAAGAAAAATACCTGAAAAATAATTTTCCTTAAATAGGATACAACCATCTAAAGGAAAAATAAATACTATTTTGCTATAGAAACAATAGCATAATAAGCAGGAGTAGAGATAGCCCCATTAAATTGGAGAACCATCAAAATTGAAATGAACTGCCGGCAAAGAATATAATTTAAAACCTTTAAAGAAGGAATAAAAGAAAATTCCCAGCCTATTCCATTCCCTAGTATGAGGAACTGGAAAAAAAAAAAAACTCTGAAAATACAGAAGAATAAATAAGCAGAAATAAAATGTTAGTCTGGAAAGAACTAATTACCTTAATATCCAAAATAATCAACACCTTTTCAACAAAGAACAAATGTACTTTAAAAATAAAAAAGTGGATTTGATAGTGTCAAGATCTGATGAAGAAAATTCTGAAATGAGAAAAAACATCATCAGAGAAGGATAAATCATTATGTAGTTGGTCATTTGAAACTGCAATAATTAAAAAAGAAGTTTGAAAAAGACCTAAAATGTTTTATTAGAAGGCACAATGTCAGACAAAGCCTTTAAACTAGAATCAGAAAAATATTCTTATAAATCTTCTACGTAATTCTTGTACATAAGATGTAAAAAGAATAGCAAATATATAAAGCATAAATACTAACGGATTCTGCATGTAAAAGTTTATCATGATAACTTATTACAAACCATAGATAAAGAAAAACATTCATAACATTTTTAAAATAAATGAACTTAGCTTTGGTAGGACTGAACTTCAGTCAAAAGGAATCCCTTAGAACGATTTTGAAACAGGAACAGTGAAATCTTGCAATATGTAATAGAAAAAAACAATATTTAAAGCAAAATTATCAAATTCCTTAAATGACAGTTTCAGGAATGGGAAAAGAAATGCAAAATAATAAGCTTCTAAAAACCAGAAGCAATAAAAAAGTGAGATTTAAATAACCCCATTTTTTGGCGCCAAAAATGACGCCCACATTATTGGCGCTAAATACAACGCCCATATTCTTTGGCGCCAAGTATGACGCCACATCCTCTGACGCCGAAACCGAAGCCCACATTTTTTGGCAGGAGAAAAATGTCTGAATACACATGCGTCAAAAAATGACATTTACAGAATACAACTTCCGGCGTCAACTACGGCGCCGGAAATGACAACATTTTTTGCGCCAAAAAAGTCAGCGCTAAGAATGACGCAATAAAAAGCAACATTTTCTGCCCCCGCGAGCCTAACAGCACGCAGGGAAAATGGCCAATTGAGAATTTTCAAGGTAATGAAAAATAAATTGAATTAAAATGCATTATCCCAAATAATGAAACTGACAGTCTGAATTATAAAGGAATACTGATTATCCTGAATCATGGCAAATATAAGTTTAAAGACATATATTTAGAACTTTACATATAAAGTGCCCAACCATAGCTTAGAGTGTCACAAAAAATAAGATTTACTTACCCCAGGACACTCATCTACATATAGTAGATAGCCAAACCAGTACTGAAACGAGAATCAGTAGAGGTAATGGTATATAAGAGTATATCGTCGATCTGAAAAGGGAGGTAAGAGATGAATCTCTACGACCGATAACAGAGAACCTATGAAATAGATCCCGTAGAAGGAGACCATGGTATTCAAATAGGCAATACTCTTTTCACATCCCTCTGACATTCACTGCACTCTGAGAGGAAAACCGGGCTCCAGCCTGCTGCGAAGCGCATATCAACGAAGAATCTAGCACAAACTTACTTCACCACCTCCACGGGAGGCAAAGTTTGTAAAACTGATTTGTGGGTGTGGTGAGGGGTGTATTTGTAGGCATTTTGAGGTTTGGGAAACTTTGCCCCTCCTGGTAGGAATGTATATCCCATACGTCACTAGCTCATGGACTCTTGCTAATTACATGAAAGAAAAGCCACGTTGTCTGCAGTGTGCAGGGAATCCCAGGTACGCTTTCTACATAAAGCTTATTTCACGCCAAGAGCATTGGCGAAATGGGTACCTACATGGTCCAACAAATGTATCAAATGCGCAGTGGAGGCTCCGTACCTCCTGCACTATGTGTGGGAATGCCCGCCAGTTAGACAATATTGGGGTAAAGTACAGTATTGGATTAACCAGGCTTTACAGATACAGCTTACTCTAAACCCTGAAGCTATTTTATTCTTACAATGGGACCCCCAACACAAACAACAGGATGCAGTATTGAGCTTAGTAATCCTAGTGGCTAGAAAATGCATACTGAAGCACTGGACAGTGAGAACTGGCCCCTCTTTTGGGAGCTTCAAGAACTTTGAAATCCCAAATATTTACGGAACAAATGGACGTAAGACTGGACGTTCAGAACAGACTGAGCTTATTTTTGCATAAATGGCGCAGACTCATATTAACTTTTGAGTTAGAAATACAGAGATTGATTCTAATTGGGAAAATGTGTTTTGAGGGATCGACAGTAGACACAAGTGTCAACACCTAGCATCACTACTCCTCTTCCACCCTTAATCCTCCCTACCATCCCACCCCTCCTTTTTTTTTCCTCCCAGTACTGGGCCTCACGATCGACAAAGTTATCAAGTTCCAGGACAGCTAGTTAGTCAGTTATTTAGAGTGTATGTTAGAAAGTTAGGTTTAGTCTACTGAGTTGATGAAAAAGGAAAAAGAACCTGTTGGGTAGGAATGTATGCACACATACAAGAATTGACATCCGAATACAAATGCAAAACAATTGAACCTAGATTGTGAGACTTCAAAAATGCCAAAATATGGGGTCAAGGAAGACAGGAAATGCCTATCTACCGTATTTAATGTATGTAATCTTTTATTGGCAATGATCGTACTATGGCATATGGTTTTATTTGTATAATTATGCATGTGTGCGTGTTGTCTTCCTCAACAATAAAAAGATATTTAAAAAAAAAAGTATCTAGAATTATATACACCCATCTGCTCATCACCAGATCCCCTCCACCCTGGAACAGTCTTACCAGAATTAGTAGGGCTGTGGGGCTTCAGGGTCTTTCTTGCATGGGGTAATGCAACAAATCTCCTGCTGCCATGTATCTTTCCACAAGCTCCACCAGCTGATCAATGGTTTAGGATTCACTCTGACCCACCCACCAGCAAAGGGTAACTGGTAAGCTCCTCAGGAACCGATCCATCACGAGCAGCACCACAAAGACATTGGATGTATTGTTCTAATGTTTTAGCCACTTTCTAAAAATAGAAAAATGGGAAAGGTAATCCCTTAAGTGTGCTGTGGGCCTATCGTACCCCTTAGCTAAATAGTGCAGTTAATATGGGGTACCAACCCTGGGGACACTCGATCAGGTGGGAAGGGAGTCTGGTGTGCTCAACTTGTCGTTTAAGACACTGATCAGCTTTAATTTAGCCAGGCATGCTTGATCCTGTATCTGAACAGAGTAAAATTTGTACACAGTATGAGCAAGTTTAAACCAAACTGTATTGCCTTAAGTCAGGTCTCAAAGAAAACCTAAGCACATGAAGGAAAATGGAGCTTGAAGGTCAAGCGGTATGCAAAATCCACTCTATAAAACAGCCTTATTGCAAAGGAGGGCAAAACTTTCAATCCCACTTATTGCCTCTTCATCCGGAAAACAAATAGTAAAGCAAAATGCAGTACTCACAGATGTAGATCCTTGATGCACTGGGCTGTTAGCGAATCCACACTCAGGGGAGCGGCATATACGGCGGTCCTGGGCAAAAACCTCTCTTCTCAGGTATTCACAAGTCGTTAGTGTGCCTGTTCGTCGATACGCCCATGCTCCCTGTGGCTTACCATTGGCCGTTGTCCATGTATCCGGTCATGTGACACGCACTCCTGCGCTCACACCCCCACCTCCTATTGGTTATCGGGTCCCCTGGGAGAATGCTCCGGCACTTGTAGATTCCTGATGTGAACAACCGGCAAAGTAGAGAAATAGAAAAAAGGAGCAGGAATTCAGTGCTGTAGTTAAAAAGTCCATAAGCTTTATTAATCCATAATTTAAAATCGCCAATGTAACAAAACTGGCATAACATGGAAGACAGTGTGAAAACAGGAGCAAACAATCCCTGCTGTAACTGGCTTACGCGTTTCGGCTGTAGCCTTACTCTTAGCCTAATTAAAACCCTAGCACAGCTGTGCTTTATACAGAGACTAACGTAACGTGATAGGTTAAAACAAATGGGGCAGGGCTGATTGCACTTAAGAAGCAAATCTTATTGATATAACATCATTAAATATATGTAGTTATATATTCATACCACATAACTGATCATAATATAACCCCAGTTTAAATGTTTTGATAGATGACAGTTTTACATTAAACACCAAGATACTAATAAACTTCATATACATGATAAGCATACAAAACAATAGAATTAAGTTTTACACATATTGGTAGTATGTGGTGTGCTTTTGAACTGATCTGAACTAGTTATGTAAAGACTTATGCACAAAAACCTATTACAATGCTTAGATACCCTAGCAAATTACAAGCTAAGATGTAAAATCTGTATACAAACTAACTCATTATCTAAAGATGGACAGATAAAGGTATATCTTTGGATGATTAGATGTACAGATCACTTCCTATATGATAATATATTAATAAGTGCATAGGTAAAACATACCAAATGAGCTGAATGTTACCGTATCATGTTGACCGGATACTTAAGTTGATAAAACTAAAGATAATATATAGGTAAGTGCATAGGTAAAGCGTACCAAAGCTGATTGTCCCCGTATCATATAAGCCGGGTGCTTGGGCAAGTGTATATGTATAAGGGTATGTAATAGAGAGGAGTATATTAACATGTTTAAATATAATATTCCACCCTGATGTGGAGATGTCATATATTTGAGGAAAAGGCTATCACTCCCAATAATTAATTAAGTCATATTGGGAATTTAGTCCACCTGGAAACCTTGTTTCCAGGTGAAAAATCCAAAACATTTCTCTTTTGTAAAGGAGATTCTCTCTGTCTCCCCCTCTCTTAGCTGTGAGCACCTGTTCTACGGCTTTCCACCTGAAAAAAGACAGGTCTTTTTGGTGTTTGATTGAGAAATGTGTCACAATAGGTGTAGTTGCTTTACCGATGGAGATTGTACTAAAATGCTCCCTAATGCGCGATCTGATATCTCTGGTGGTGAGCCCTATGTATTACACCTTGCACTGGGTGCATTCTATCATGTATATCACGTATGTGGAGGAGCAATTTAAACAACGTTCTATTTCAAAAGTTTTTCCATTTGAGCTTGAGGCAAAGGTAGATGATATGTCCACATGGTCACAGGGTTTGCATTTCCTGTGGCCACATCTAAACATTCCTCTATGTGTTAGCCAAGAGCTCATGGTTGTACGATCACTTTTTAGCTGAGAGGGAGAAACCATATTCCCTATTGTACTAGCTCTTCTGTAAGAGCATCTCAGACCACTATCAACACTATCTACCAATTTGTCATCAGCTCGCAACATACCAAAATGCTTGCGAACAATACCACATATTTGTTTATATTGCAAGCTGTAACTGGTAACAAAGGTAACACCTCTGTGGGGGACTGAATCTATCTTACTTTTGTTCTTCCCCCCCCATATGGAGTAGAGTCATCCTATCCATACACTAATATAAAAAGACTGACATTGACAAAGCACTCAAAGAAGTGGAGTGTATGGATAGGATGACTCTACTCCGTATGGGGGGGGGGGGGAGAACAAAAGTAAGATAGATTCAGTCCCCAACAGAGGTGTTACCTTTGTTACCAGTTACAGCTTGCAATATAAACAAATATGTGGTATTGTTCGCAAGCATTTTGGTATGTTGCGAGCTGATGACAAATTGGTAGATAGTGTTGATAGTGGTCTGAGATGCTCTTACAGAAGAGCTAGTACAATAGGGAATATGGTTTCTCCCTCTCAGCTAAAAAGTGATCGTACAACCATGAGCTCTTGGCTAACACATAGAGGAATGTTTAGATGTGGCCACAGGAAATGCAAACCCTGTGACCATGTGGACATATCATCTACCTTTGCCTCAAGCTCAAATGGAAAAACTTTTGAAATAGAACGTTGTTTAAATTGCTCCTCCACATACGTGATATACATGATAGAATGCACCCAGTGCAAGGTGCAATACATAGGGCTCACCACCAGAGATATCAGATCGCGCATTAGGGAGCATTTTAGTACTATCTCCATCGGTAAAGCAACTACACCTATTGTGACACATTTCTCAATCAAACACCAAAAAGACCTGTCTTTTTTCAGGTGGAAAGCCATAGAACAGGTGCTCACCCCTAAGAGAGGGGGAGACAGAGAGAATCTCCTTTACAAAAGAGAAATGTTTTGGATTTTTCACCTGGAAACAAGGTTTCCAGGTGGACTAAATTCCCAATATGACTTAATTAATGGGAGTGATAGCCTTTTCCTCAAATATATGACATCTCCACATCAGGGTGGAATATTATATTTAAACATGTTAATATACTTCTCTCTATTACATACCCTTATACATATACACTAGCCCAAGCACCCGGCTTATATGATACGGGGACAATCAGCTCATTTGGTACGCTTTACCTATGCACTTACCTATATATTAGCTTTAGTTTTATCAACTTAAGTATCCGGTCAACATGATACGGTAACATTCCACTCATTTGGTATGTTTTACCTATGCACTTATTAATATATTATCATATAGGAAGTGATCTGTACATATAATCATCCAAAGATATACCTTTATCTGTCCATCTTTAGATAATGAGTTAGTTTGTATACAGATTTTACATCTTAGCTTGTAATTTGCTAGGGTATCTAAGCATTGTAATAGGTTTTTGTGCATAAGTCTTTACATAACTAGTTCAGATCAGTTCAAAAGCACACCACATACTACCAATATGTGTAAAACTTAATTCTATTGTTTTGTATGCTTATCATGTATATGAAGTTTATTAGTATCTTGGTGTTTAATGTAAAACTGTCATCTATCAAAACATTTAAACTGGGGTTATATTATGATCAGTTATGTGGTATGAATATATAACTACATATATTTAATGATGTTATATCAATAAGATTTGCTTCTTAAGTGCAATCAGCCCTGCCCCATTTGTTTTAACCTATCACGTTACGTTAGTCTCTGTATAAAGCACAGCTGTGCTAGGGTTTTAATTAGGCTAAGAGTAAGGCTACGGCCGAAACGCGTAAGCCAGTTACAGCAGGGATTGTTTGCTATTGTTTTCACACTGTCTTCCATGTTATGCCAGTTTTGTTACATTGGCGATTTTAAATTATGGATTAATAAAGCTTATGTACTTTTTAACTACAGCACTGGATTCCTGCTCCTTTTTTCTATTCAGCCACTTTCTAGCCATATGTATTAGGTCAGACATCTGAGACCTTATAGCTTTATATTTACAGTAATTCCAGGCATGAAACCTCTGAGCATGAACTGCATTAGTCACTCCAAAGAATGCCAAGATTTCTGCTTTTAACTTTTATACTCTTTAGCTTGCTCTGAATCCAAATCGCAGTATGCATTCTGGAGTTCTCCACTCAGGAACGGTGCACGTAAACTCGCCTACTCAGTTACTGTCCAGCCTTCCCTTTCAGCAATTTGCTCAAATGCCATCAGGTAAGCCTCTACATCATCTGTAGCTACCATCTTCTGCAGGTAATTGCTCACGCCAAATACTCTGAAACCTTGTGGCGCTCTTGCCGCACTTCCGGACAGCCTCTGGATTTCCTGATGTAAAGCATGAGTGGCACTTTTCTGCACCTCTCTCAGCAAACAATAGTCCTTGTAAAGCTGCAAAGTTACATTGCTGTGCAGTATTGGTCTCAGTATTCACTCTGTTTGCTTCTTGCTGCACTACTACAGATTGGATCATAAGTGTGTTACCCATATTCTCCACTAAATGTGATAAAAATATTCCTCTGCTTGGGATTTTGTTCCAGGAACAGCTTTGACACACATTTTTCACAGTAGAAATAACGCAATACACAAGATGTAAAAGCCTTGACCTGTTTAATCACTGACAATTTACAGGAATACAGTTTAACATAAACAAAATGAATCCTTGCACAATGGTGCTTACTAAACAGAATAAACCATTCCTGACTAAAGTTAAAGGGACAGTAAAGGTTCAGAATAATGTTATATAATTCTGCACACAGTGCAGAATTATATAACATTATTTAAGCGGTAACTTCAAAAATGTAAAAGTATTTTCAGAATTTTCAGTGAACGTTGGACTCCGCTCCAGGATCTACTGAGAGGGTCTTGAATATCCAAAGTAATTCACGGGCTTGCTGGTTAGTCACAGCACGCCCGGTCGCGCTATTAGAATAAATGTAACTCTCTCCCGCTCTGGTCTAGTAGCGGGAGCGAGCTACATTTATTCCAATAGCACGACCGGGCATGCTGTGACTAACCAGCAAGCCCGTGTAGCGCTTTCGATATTCAAGACCCGCTCAGTAGATCCTGGAGCGGAGTCCAACGTTCACTGAAAATTCTGAAAATACTTTTACATTTTTGAAGTTACCGCTTAAATAATGTTATATAATTCTGCACTGTGTGCAGAATTATATAACATTATTCTGAACCTTAACTGTCCCTTTAAGTAGCTTTTCCACACAACTGCAAAATGACAAATAGATTTAAAAGCTCACAGGCTTAGAACCTCCAGAGAGCAGCAAAATTCCAGCATATATTCTCGTTTTCACAGTCCCAGCACACACTATTTAACAGGAGCTAATTGATCTTAAAGTCATTGTAAAGTTTCTTAATTTAACACACAGTTTATACAATTAGTCTGCAAAACAGGGGGACTTTCATTGATTACATTTTTATAACACGCTAAATAATATATATATATATATATATATATATATACAGTATATGTATATATATTTTTTATATATATATATATATATATATATATATATATATATATATATTAGCGCTGCAGAATCTGTTGGCGCTCTACAAATAACCGATAATAATAATAATATATATATATATATAGATATAAATATAGTGACAGAGCTAAGGGGATTGTGTACAATGGAATATATGTTTCCCCACACATTATACAATGCTGTTGGTGGTATTAAGAATGTTGTATGTTTTTGTGTACTTTGGGCTGGTAATCCATTCCCCAGTTTGGATGTGGCAGAAAATTGTAGGTGAGGAATTCAGTTCAGGGTTTCCCTACAAGCTAAGGTTTTCTCACCTGCAGCTAATTAAAGTGAATGTAAAGTTTCTTAATTTAACATACAGTATACTTTAGTGTATACAATTAGGCTGCAATACAGGGGGACTTTCATTGATTACATTTTTCGAATACGCTTTATTTAAAAAATATTTACCGTTTTGTGAAGGTAAACATTGCACCGTTTCTCCGCCCGCATCTCATACTTCCTTTAGCTGAGCAATGATGAATCCAGCTTCATCTAATCATTGCCTGCCTCACATGGTGTCCAGCTCGTGGGGCACGCAAAGAGTGAATAAAGCCGGGTCATCGCATAGCTAAATGAAGGATGAGATGCGGGCGGAGAAACTGTGTGACGTTTACCTTCACAAAAGGAAAGTGGAGAGATGACTAAGCACGCAGCAGCTTAAAGGTTAACTTTTGTCTGAACTGCTAGGTGTTTTTTGTTTAAGTGTATTAGCTGATTTTGCAGCTAGAGGTGGGTGTTGCAGAGCCTATATTAGTGTCTGCAGGCAGGAAGTAGGGTTACTAACCTGTTCTTTTCTTGTAGGTTGGAACAATGGAGAGGTCTCATCACACTTTCAAGACTCCAAGGTGGTTTGTTGAAGAGCAAGCAGCACCTGCAAAGAAGAAAAAAGCAGCAGAGACTACCATGGGTGATATCCCTCCTTCTCCCTCTATCGCTTCTGCTATCCCTTTTTCCTTTGGCCACTTATTCTCATTTGGCCTCTTCTGTTTCTAGCTCATCTTTTCTCCCTGCCAATGCTTTATCTCTCCCTCCTTCCACTCTATCTTCCCCTTCTGTTTTTTCTTCCCCTCCTGCTCTCCCTCCTGTCTTTTTTTCTGCCTCTATCTCTGTCCCTGTATTTTCTTCCTTCCCTGGTATCCCTTCCCAGCCTCTGTGTTACCCCTCCCTCCTACCATCCAGTGGGGCTTCCAGGATTTCCTCCCCTTATGCCCCCCTTCTACCATTACAACTGAGCAAGGTCTGTTTGGGAGCTGCATGTCCCAACTGCTTCTTGATGACACGGCTGTGTCAGATGGATCCGCCTCCTCCCCTCTTACTCCCGGTCAAAGGGAGGCTGTTGGAGGCTACATTCTCCAGATCTGATCTGGAGGTCCAGGGGTTTTTGTTAGAATTGCGGACGCTCCCGGTGCCATTGCAATTCCAATTTTGCACGCTGCTCCCCAACCAGTCACGAGGTCATCCTCACATCTCGGCGCCATTGGATTCAGTTGGCAGGGAGCAGAGGCAGTGAGCAGCAGCTCTGCTAGGCAGCAATCAGCAGCACGGATCCCCATAATAGTAAGTGGGGTATACGGAGTCGGCAGTGACTGCCTGGGGGAAGGGTTCTAAGTTACAAGGGCAGGGTTGCGGTAGAAGAGGGAAGCAAGCCCCAATGAAAGTAATTATGAAAAGTAAGAGTATCAACAGTGCAGGCACAAAAAAGGGAGCAAAAATGTTAGAATTAACCCCTTCAGGAAAAGGCATAGGTGGAAAGGGCAGATATATGAATATCTTGGCAAGTCTGAGAAAAAGGCTACTAGCGAGGGGGTCAAATAATAATCAGTGTGTTAGTGGTCTGGAGGGACCAGATCAGGGTGTTAGGGGAATCATCACCGATTCCAGTGATACCTCCACTTGCAGTTTTGTTTCACAGATACCTATGGCGTCATCAGCAGCATCATCCATGGGGGATACTTCTACTCCAACCCAGGTGCAGGCTGGTATGGCAGCAGCTTCAGTGGACCATGCAACAAAGCAGGCCCTAAGGCCTACCCCGTTAGTGAAAATTCCTGCGTCATCTGGAGTCGGAGCGGCGGCTGGAGCTGGTGAGTCATTACGTGCATCACACATTAGGGATGATGATAGTTATTTCACGGGGGACTCTGACAGTTCAACTGGGTTCAAAGATAAGGGACAGCTCAAGATATTTAGATACATCAGGAAGATAGCAGATGTGAAAGTGGCTAGCGCAGTGGGCTCAGTTAATTTAGGGACACCAGTAGGGGGCCAGGGAATAGCAGGGTCAAGCTCACAGTTAGGTAGCCAAGCCAGTTCTGATAGGTCCCTCGTAGCAAGCACGTCAGACACATACCTCGCTGCACTCGCTGCACTCACACCTTAAGCCGCGTATAGCTAGAAGGATTAAAGAAGGGAGGTATGTTAAAATATTTGAACCCTCTAGGATTGTGCACCACTTAAAAGAAATGGTGGAAGATGGGACAGGAGATTAAAAGGTTAAAAGGCCTGAGACATATGAGGAGTGGATGTGATGCTTCCGCATGCTAGCTTCCTGCTACTTGGAGGCTATCCCTCAGCATAATCTTAGTATCCTCAAATATATGGAAGTTATAGGTAACATTCATACCAGAGACAAAGGGGCAGCCTGGCATCAATATGACGTCGAGTTTAGGCGGAGATTAGAATCAAATCCGGTACTCAATTTTGGAATGAAGGAGATGGACCTTTTTTCCGGTCTGGAGTTATCGGATAGTGTAGCCATAGTTCCGATAAGGCTCGCAGAGACAGGCATGCAAAACAGACAGTTTATGAGTAGTAGAGGTAGGGAATGTTGGCGCTTCCAGGAAAAGTGGTTGAGTAATGGTCTACATTTTCTTTTTTGGCACATCTTCATCTATTACGGTAAGCCTCACATAGGGGCAGACTGTCCCAGGTGCCTGCTGGAAAGGGCCCATACACCCCTGAACCTAGGGGAAATATTTAACTTGCTCAGGGCCTACCCTGATAGAAATGTGGCAGAGTTCCTTAGGTCGGGGTTATCATTTGGTTTCCGCATCCCTGTTAGGCGTCCCATGTTCCTTTCCCCTGCTGTTTGTAACCTTATATCGTCAATGCAACACCCCCAAGCTGTTGAAGACAAGTTAGCGAAAGAAGTAGCCAATAGACAAGTAGACAATATAGTGATCTCCCCACTTGGAGTAGTGCCAAAGAAAGACACAGGGAAGTTTAGGCTGATTCAACATATGTCTCATCCAGAGGGAGCGTCAGTAAATGACACTCCCGATGAAAGGGACACATCAGTCTTGTATCATTCATTTGAAT
Source organism: Bombina bombina (assembly GCF_027579735.1). Taxonomy (NCBI): domain Eukaryota; kingdom Metazoa; phylum Chordata; class Amphibia; order Anura; family Bombinatoridae; genus Bombina; species Bombina bombina. The sequence goes on along the minus strand of NC_069502.1, from coordinate 342,059,738 downwards.
CTGCCCTAGGGGTCATTCAGAGTCTTAGTCCGGAAGCGAATATGGCGAAGGTGGACTTTGAATCGGCCTTTTGCCTCCTCCCCATTCACCCAGAAAGCTTCTACCTGATGGGGTGCATGTTTTAGGGCCGGTACTATATGGACCACTGTTTGCCAATGGGTTGTGCAATATCATGTGCATTACTTGAACTGTTCAGTTCTTTCCTGCATTGGGCAGTAGTTCATGAGTTCGGGCTGGTCCATGTGGATCATTATTTAGATGATTTCCTTTTCTTTGGGAGGGCGGGATCCAAAGATTGTTCTAGGCTTCTGGGAACCATGCAGCACCTATCCTCTCACTTAGGAGTTCTGCTAGCTGCAGAAAAGAAGGAAGGGCCATGCACACGTATTGTGTTTTTAGGCATAAAAAATTGACACCGTAGCCAGGGAATGCAGATTACCGACACAAAAAGTCTAATCTGCCTTGTCAGCTATCCAGACCATCCTGTATGTGGGCAGGTCTACTCTAAGGGACTTTTAATCTTTGCTAGGCCTATTGAACTTTGTGTCCAGGGTGATCCCCATGGGTAAGATATTCAATAGGAGGATGGAAGCAGCAACTAGGGAACTTAGGTTACCGAGGGCTCTGGTGAGGGTTTCCCAAGATATTAAAAAGGACCTAACAGTATGGCTATTATTCTTGCAAAAATTTAATGCGTGAGGATCTGGTTGCCCAAGCCCGTTAGCAGCCAACAATTGCACTTGTTCATCGATGCGGCAGGGAGTCATGGGTTAATGGCTTACTTTGAGGGATCTTGGTGCGCAGCCATCTGGACGGCCGAATGGATCGGTAAAGGTTGGTTAAAGAGTATGTCTTTACTTGAGCTCTCCCCATTTTAGTGGTGGTGGACCTATGATGCGAACGTTTGCAGAACCGATTTTTGTTGTGACATTTTGGGTGTGGTTCACGCCATAAATCATCCGCAAAGAAAACAAATTCCCTCCCTAATGTTTGTTGGTTCTTAGTTGATAGCGATTTTTGCCTTGCTGCACTCTTCCTAATGCCCCCCTTCTGGTCTTTCTAGGGGAAGGTAAAAAAAACCTGCTCCATACTATCCTGACTTTCATGTTCCTCCATAGTACTGCCTCCTTTTTTAGGTTCTTTATTTTTATCTGTTTTATTACTGATATTACAATATTTCTTGGCGGGATCTACCACAGCCCCATTACTGTGACCATCCTTTCCTTGTGCTTGTGATCTGTGTTCTATCCCTGTATATCTGTTCTAATAGCTCTTTTGTCTGACTCCAGCCTGTGTATTAGGTCTTTAATTAGTTGTTACATTACCAAGATTACCCTGTTTACTGGGTTTCAAAATAGATGGTTTGTTATAACTCTGATTACAATCAGCAGTGTGTTTATAGTATATCACAGAGTCCGCCTGAGATGTTGTTGCATACTTTCTCTCGTGGTCTTTATTATGTTGCTGGTTCCTCCTCACCAGATTCCGCTTCAGTATCAGACAAATACACCTTTTTAACTTGCTGAGTTTGTTCATTTTTTTCCTTTTTCTTTGTCTTTGTTATCCCATTGTCTAGATCGAGACCTAGACCTCCATCTCCTGGTTCTCCTGTTACCCAGTCTATTTTGGAGGAATCTTCCTTTTCTCTTCCAAATAATCACTTGGTTATTTGTGTAGTCATCATGATCTCTCAAGTGTTTTGAATGTTTTACTTTAATAATTTCCTTTTTAGTATTTTCTACTGTAGTCTATAGAATAACCAGGGTCGGCTCCAGAACGAATGAAATGGGGGGGGGCATTTTTTTTTCACGAGGGGGCACGCATTTAAAAAGCATGTATGAGAGTCAAAATAAGAGCAGACCTACTGTGGCATTCCAGGGGTTACATTTATCAGATCTCTGGCTGTGCAGGAGTTAGATTTGTTTATATTTCTGGAAGTGCAGCGGTTACATGTGTCATATCTCAAGGAGTATAGGGGTTACATTTATAAGATGTCTGGCAGTGGCGCAGCAGTTACATTTACCAGATGTATGGCAGTGGAGGGGTTACATTTGTCATATCTCAGGAATGTCTCCCACATATGACACAGCCAGTGGACACTGTTTGCATGTGTAGCTCTACCAATTACCCTACTAATGATCAAATAAGCTTTTACATGACAATAAGTTTGAGTGCCAAGCAGTACATTACTTTTACAGATATTATTAATAATATTTACCCGCACACACACAGTATATACAGTATGTATATACGCACAATATATATATATATATATACACACACATATATATATATATATACATAAATATATACACACATACACACAGTATATATATATATATATATATATATATACACACACACACACACTCGGTATATATGTATATACACACAGTGTGTGTATTGTGTGTATGTATGTATGTATGTATGTGTGTGTGTATATATATATATGTATATATAATAAAACAACATTGGGGACAAATAGGAGATGTTTTGAAACATGTAAATAATAAACATAAGGCTATTTCACTCATTGTCCCACAGCTACATTTGAAGTGTGTGTATGTGAGCACCTATAATCTGACACACATTTTACACTGATCACTGCAGATAAAGCAGGCACAATGCACACTTGTTTTGTGTGACCTGCAGTGGGGAAACCAAGGAATTCCCAGTTTGCTTCTTTATCTGTGGCTGCCAGGATATAAAGCACAATAGGGAAGGGATACTACTCTCACACACACATTGGTTATACGGCTGTGTTTTCACAAAATTACTTCTGCCATCCCTCTAACTGACTGTTAGCATCTCCCAGCACTTCCTGCAGAGGTCTGATGATGTCATCATCTCACTTCAGCTCTGTAGTAAGTGGGCTAGCAGGAGGAGGGGCATTGCAAGCCCTAGGTTAACTGTGAGAGCACCAGCAGGGAAATGCAACTTTATTTGTTATCTGGTTGTAAATAGAGGAGAGTAAAGAGATTAGCTGGGCCCTCCAGTGGCGGATCTCCAGTGTCCAGTGGCTGCAAAAAAAAAAATCACTTCTTTTGCCCTGGGGGGCACAGCATTCCATTTGGGGGGCATTGCCCCCCAATGCCCCCCCTTAGAGCCGACCCTGAGAATATCGTTCATTTCCTTATAGTCAGGATCCTGTGTAAAAGTATCAAGTGATAGATGAAGATTTAAAATCTTATCTCTTGTTTTGGAGAGTTCAGACGATTTGTACTTTATTACCAGCAGAAGTAATTTAATTGAACACTCTGCCAAAACGTTCCACTCTTTAACAAACTCATCTGTTACTTCAAATGTAGGATATTTGCTTAGCCTGAGCCTTCTTGGGATCATGTTTAAATGGTGATATCTTTCTAATGTCCATTTATAAACTTTAAACCTTGCTTCTTTGATTTTCAGGGTTTCCATCTTCAAAAACAAATCACCCAGGGCAGACTGTGTCCTACTAGTGGAAAAAAATATTCTCAAATTCTGAGCTTTCCAGTTCTCTGTCGAAAGCTCTATCCAGAGAATAGTACATAGTTGTAGTGTTAACAGCTTCCATGTTGTCAGTCAATCACTAGTAACAACAGGTGTATAAACCCAGCACCGGGTTAAAATTATGTTATGATTCAAAATGTTGAATGGGATGCCATGGCAATAATCTTTATAAGTGGGCAACTGTGCTTTCAGTATTTATTTATTGATACTCTCCTTTAGTTATTGCCTTTTTTTTACCAGAATACTGGACAGTGTAAGTATATTGCATAGATTAAATGTGGCTTCAGACTAATCAGGTTAGTTATAATGATATTGTTGGAGTTACCTTCAGTTTAGAAGTTTCAGATGTATGTGCTTGTCCTTTTACTAATTTTCCCGAACACTCAGAGATCAGACAATTCATGTGCTTTGAATAATATTTGTATGCCTATGTTCTCCTAAAATCTACTCCATCAAAAGGTCAATATCAACATGTTAGCTATCTATTGCCACAACCTATATCATTTTACCATATCATTGCTCAGAAAGTGGGGATTTATTTGCAGCCTCTTAAAAGTTGTATATTGTATATATCACATAACATAGTACATTTAATTCTCTCAGACTTACAGAACCTATATTAAAGGGACATAATACTCATATGCTAAATCACTTGAAACTGATGCAGTATAACTGTAAAAAGCTGACAGGAAAATATCACCTGAGCATCTCTATGTAAAAAAGGAAGATATTTTACCTCACAATTTCCTCAGCTCAGCAGAGTAAGTTCTGTGTAAAAAGTTATACTCAGCTGCTCCCAGCTGCAGGTAAAAAAAATTAAAAAAATGAAGAAATGAACAGCAGCCAATCAGCATCAGCAGTGCTGAGGTCATGAACTCTTACTGTGATCTCATGAGATTTGACTTAACTCTCATGAGATTTCATAGTAAGCTTCCTTTACCTGATTGGTGAAATAATATGAGAGTGCACGATGCTAGTCCCTTCAGATGTCCCAGGACAAACACACTAAAATGCTGCTTAGAAATCCTTTACAATGGGAGGTGGCTACTGAGGAACTTTTGAGGTAAAATATCTTTCTTTTTTACATAGAGATGTTCAGGTGATATTTTCTAATCAGCTTTTTACAGCTATGCTGCATCACTTTCAAGTGTTTAAACATTTGGGTATTATGGCCCTTTAATGGTAGATACCTGCCTACTGATGTAGTTTACCTGTTGTTGGGTATAGGGCCCATACCCGGATGACATTGATTAACTAGGTGAGAAAGAAGAGAATAATACTCTTTCTTTTTCTTACAATTAGTTTGGATACCGAAATAGCACAGGCCTTAACGTTATCTACCACAATAGAGGCAGATTTAATCCACTGAGCCATTTAGAGATTACCCCCATATCAATTGCAATTCCTCTTTAACACTATACCCATATACCCCTACTTCTTGATCAAAATTTTGGACATATGCTCTCAGATTTTTATGTCTCATATAGTGGTGGATTTATAGTAGATTATTGCATCAGACATATCGAATATATTTATACCTCTGTGTTAACAAGTCCTAAACAAATATTCTTAATCCTGGGATTAGTCGGTTTCCTCCCCACCCATTTATAGCACTCTGGCATTCCTTCCTTTTAAACAGAGAATTTGTTTGCATTCTCACTTGTAAAACATCCCTATTATTATATTAAAGGACCAGTCAACACATTAGATTTGCATAATCAACAAATGCAAGATAACAAGACAATGCAATAGCACTTAGTCTGAACTTCAAATCGGTAGTAGATTTTTTTATAACAAATTTCAAAGTTGTGCATATTTCCACTCCCCTTGTACCATGTGATAGCAATCAGCCAATCACAAATGCATATATGTATAGTCTGTGAATTCTTGCACATGCTCAGTAGGATCTAGTGACTCAAAAATTGTAATTATAAAAGACTGCACATTTTTTTTAATGGAAGTAAATTGTAAATTTGTTTAAAATTACATGCTGTATCTGAATCATGAAAATTTAATTTAACCTGAGTGTCCCTTTAAGATTAGCACCTATTGTATGGAGTCCTGTTGACTAATATTACTAAGAGGAAACACTTGCTGACCTTATCCCTTTGGAGCACACTACAGCGCCACAAAAGAAATTTGTCCTCTGGACTTTTGTCAAGCATTCTGAATAGAATAGGAGTGGGGTAAGCCCATGCGGTTAATCCCTAATAAGGCTCATCACTAGTGGCATTTGTTAATATTGAAGCAACAGGTTTAATGAGGACTCTGGTTCTATTATCTTCCATTTCTCAATTATGGTTTATGGACTTGATACATTATAATATTGAAGAATGTCCTGTACAGTTAAATGCCACATTAGTTAACCTCTCACATTTTAGTCATCCACCTTATAGGTTGCGCTGTGTATGATAAAAGCAGACTAGATTTTTTTGACAATGCGCTTTGTGCTTCTACACTCTCTAATTTTATTTATTAAGAGTATTATTGGTTTACAGTGCCTGTGCCGGCATCACAGCTGGTATGATCTGTATAGGCTAGTCCTAAATAAGAAATGTTTATGCGGTCTGTTTTGTTTACTTAGAGTTTTGCATGGATAGACGATATTTTGTGGCAGACTATAGAGCTCATAATACTCTCTAAATTTAGCCCAAGCTGCTGTCCCAGGCTTTGTAACTATACTTTAAACAGTAAGATATTAATATAGATATTTGCCCTGGGACTGCTCATATGTCTCTTATTGGGAGCTTGCCAGACCCTAATATAAGCTAAATTTTATAATCTCCACACTACTAAGTTTAGCTGTATATAAAGTCATGGGCCCCGGGTGTCAATCAACCCAATCGTTCTCGATCGGGTTGAATTGCGGCGATCTCTGTCCGCCTGCTCAGAGCAGGCGGACAGGTTATGGAGCAGCGATCTTTAGACCGCTGCTTCATAACTGGTGTTTCTGGCGAGCCTGCAGGCTCGCCAGAAACACGGGCCCTCAAGCTCCATCTGGAGCTGGATAAATGGGCCCCATATTCTGTATGGCTGACTCCTATCTTCCTCCCCCCACCAAATTATAGTTTTCTGGAACTCTTTGATTGTTCACAGAAACTTAATATGCGGTTTAGCTTGCAAATACCGCTAACTAATCACAACTTACCACTCACATATATCTGTATATATACATTTATGGTTCTTACGAAATTTCATATATATTATAGCCAATATATAGCAGCATTAAAAATATATCTGATATTGTGCTTAATGTAATTCCACTGAGAATTTGCTTATCTCTGGTTAAAATACCGTTACTAATCTGAATATATCTCTAAGCTACTCACTTGTGTTCTTATTTTATACGTAAAGTTTATCATTTTTTATAGTTATATGATACACACAAATTTGTTTGCATAATTATCAGCACACTATTATATATACTTCTCAAGGGTCCAAAAGTGGCCCTGCATACTTAATGTTCATAAGTGACCCCTACTATACCCCCCTATTAATACATGCTATTGTTAAAGGTCCAAGAGGGGTCATTAGTTCTTTTAAGGGGATTCTATGTTCATAAGCATTGACACCCGCATGTAGGGGTTACCTTTGTTTATTGGACCTTCTCTAAATAAAATTAAAAATGAGGATACTACAGTGCCTATTTGAAACCACATCTAGTCATATACTGAGAAATTTAACCTACAACATACTATAAAGTTTACCCTAATCCTTATATTTCTTACTGATACTCTGTAATTTTACTGTACTTATTGTAATGCAATAACAATGTATATGTGAATTGTTGTGTATGACATTGATCTGTTTTGCAATCTTTTTTTTGGAATTTGTAAGTTATATCCTCAATAAAAAGATTTAAAAAAAATTTATGTTATGATCAGGGGGTTAATGTCCCCCATGCCACATGTGGAACTATAAAATATGTACATGAAATGAGGAAAGAAAGAACGCTGGGTCTCTTAGTTTATCCACAGGTTTATTGGGATACAGGCTTCAATGGACAAAAGGTAGGCTCCTATCTGACGCGTTTTGTGCATGCATACATGCGCTTTATCAGAGATAGTGGCCTCTACTGCTCTGGGTCTTTTTATAGGTGAGTGGAACCAATGGCCAAAAGGGGTGTGTACTTTATGTTAGTATTTAATCCTTGTTTGCCTTATGTGGCTGAACAATTTTCATTAAAGGCATAGTATGTTACTTAGATAAACAAGGGCAAAATTAAATATTTGTCATTTGGGTCCACTCACTACATAGATCCAGAACAATTAAAGAGGCAAAATAACAAATGTATTCGTCTAGCATTTATCAAACAAACAATTTTCTTTATGACTATGCATATATATACTCTTACATGCTTGTATGCAAATATATATATCAATACTTATTCCTGATTGAGAAAAAGGAAAACTTAAACTTTGATATAAAATGATAAAACAAAAGAGAAATTAGTATGATTAAGACATAAAAACAACAACAATTTTTTTCAACAGCTATTTTTGGCAAAGAAGTTTTTCTTACTCGCCTATTTACCTTCCTATTAATTAATCTAGTATTACAGACTATTGTTACTAGAAAGTGTAACTGGCTTTTATTATAGTCCTTTATTTGGGTGATTATTTATCTTCCCAAGTATATAATTAATTCTGTTGGATAGGAAAGCCTATTGTGTTTTTATTGATACCTTTGTACAGTGTGACATGTTAATAATAAGTGACATATGGGAAATGAACCTTTTGTTGAACAAAACAATAGCAACATGCAATAAAGACTAATATAGCCATTAAACAGGGGCATTTTGGGCATATTTGGAATGTTTGTTGGATGGCTTTTTTTATATTGATATTAGTGTAAAAGTTATTGTTATACTTTTTAAGGCAGTCTACTCTAATGATAATAAAAAATAATTTAAGGAATATCATTCATTTCATAAACTGTCAAGCTTTTTATTATTAGCAGCAGATCCTAACACAAGATGTTTTAGAAGGAAAATAGTATCATTTAAAAACATACATTTTGGACTTGCTTTTTAAAAAAACAAAAACAAAACTGTAACATGGATCTAGAATGCCAACAAACAATATAGAGCTCAAAACAATACAATCTTACGTTTTAAAAAATATCATATTAGAGAAATGCGAGTTTTGTGCGAGTTGTATTATGTACAGCCATTTTAAGAGCAAGTTTGCCAAACAGGTTTTCTAGATAAAAATCTGAGTGTGGTGGATGCAAATAGAATGCTAAGTGGCAGAATGCATAGTGCCCACTGTTAAGTTTGGTGGAAGAGGGATAATGGTCTGGGGCTGTTTTCAGGGTTTGAGCTAGGCTCCAGTGAAGGATCAAATACATTAAAGACAATTGGGTGCTTCAAACATTGTGGCAGCAGTTTGCGGAAGGCCATTTCTTGTTTCATGACTGTGCCCATGTACACAAAGTAGGGTTCATGAGGACATGTTTTGATGAGTATGATGTTGAGAAACTCGAGTGGCCTGCACAGAGCCCTGAACTCAACCCCACTAAACATCTTTGGGATAAATTGGAATGCTGATTGTGAACCATACCGCTGTTCCAACATCAGACCCTGATCTAACAAATGATCTTGATCAATGGGCAGAAATTCCCACTGATATACCCCAAAATCTTGTGAAAAGCCTTCCCATACGAGTTGGGGCTGTAATAGCCACAAGGTGGGAGGTAACTCCATATCAATGCCCTTGGTTTTGGAATGGGATGTTTAACAAGCTCATATAGGTGTGATGGTCAGGTTCCACATACTTTTTGCCATATAGTGTAAGTATAGGGCCTTTATCGGCAATCTGATTATGAATATTTGCTAAGGGAAAAAAAACAAAAGAAAAAGTGTAAATGTAATCCTGCTGACATTAAAGTGCTTATTATGAACCTGTCACCTGCTTATAATGCAAAAATGAAATTCTCTAACAAATTAGAACATGCAATTTTTTTGCACTAAATTGTCCCTTTAAAGTAAAACGTAATTTTAGACAATATTTATGTTCTCTTATTTACAAAAAATATTGCAGAATATATTTAAGAAAAAATGATCAACTCATCTAGAGAAATTGATCTCTGTTTTCAACAATATACACAACATTGTAAAAATAACCCCAGCTTTATTCTGCCAACAAAAACAGATGATCCTATTAGCATGCAATCAACAAACATACTTCAAAAGCCAATATCAACTGGCTGACAGTAAGAACCCCACTCCTCTTGTTGCCTGCCTCAGCAATTTACTCCACCAATAAACATATATCTTTGATTTTTATTGCAGTCTTTGCAAGCTAAGCAAAAATTCATTTTCTGCTTAAAATGGCAGGTAGCCATGTATAGCAGCACACGTTAATAACACTGTCACAAATCAGGATAATTAAACTAACATTTATTTTATATGAATTGAAGTGTAGCAATATATCAAAAATGGCAGAGTAGAAAAATACGTTCTCCTGGAGTTATTTCTTTCTAGCACAGGCATTGATATAGTTTTTTTGGACTTTAAAATTAGCAGATGTCTTAAGGCTTTAAGGAATAGAAATATACTATAAATGGGGAATTAGCTGGTTAACAATAAACCATTTTCACCAGCAAGACTTGTGACATAAAGGGAAGGAAGTGACCAGGGGAACAATAAGTAAACATTTTAAATATGGTAGTCAATATAAATGAGATTACGGTGATATAAATGGTTATTTATAAAAGTGTCTGTCAAATAGAATTATAAGCATTTAGTTTTTTTAAGAAATTTGCATTTACTCAAAGTAATTTTACATACTGTGATTTAAGACCAACCGTTGGGACATCCATCCCCCAAACAGTTAGTTGTACCCTGTTCATATTTATTAGTCAAATATTTTTAGTCATCAAACTCTTGTATTTACTTACAATTAAGACCATTCACGAGAAGCATTGGTAGTGCAGCTTTATAAAATTGAATGTATAGTATTGCGCTGGCCTAAATATACTGATATTACACCCTACTAAAAGAACACACAACTTCCTCTAAGTGTGTCATATGTATAACACAAAAAATGAGGGATATTTAGAGGGCGCTGCAAATGAGCTTAAGATATCTTAAATTATAAGGGATACTTAAAGGAGAAAATAGTGATTTGTCTGTATATAATGTTTAACAGACCTTATATGCAATCAAATGTTCGCAATTCTAAAGTTAAAGACGGTGTTTCTGCTATGTTTCTGCTATGGTCCAATAAGTGGGCGTTTTCTTTAATTGCACATATACGCCTAAGTTATACAACATTGAATTTGGATGTGAACTGTGCATTATCGTATATACACATACATAGATCTACAAGTGGCATTTATAGAGACTTTCTCTGGTGGTATATTATATCGCTCTTTACTATCAATGTACTAAGCTTATTAATTCTATGTATAAACAACACCCAAGAAGTTTTGTTTGTCTGGTGAGGCTGTTCATTTTTAATATATCAGTTTGTTATGCTTTGGGTATGCAATAGTGCTTAACCACAGTTATTCGTTTTTAGGATTGTTTTAACTATTTCTGGGAAACGTCCCTTATATATATTTATATTCGATTTGTACATTATGATGAATAAACACTTTTAATGATAAAGGTGTAGTTTTTTCCATGAAAATTTGATCGCATATAAGGTCTGTTATACATTATATGCAGACAAATCATTATTTTCTCATTTAAGTATCCCTTATAATTTAAGATATCTTAAGCTCATTTGTAGCACCCTCTAAATATCCCTCATTTTTAGTGCAGCTTTATGTCAGTTTGATATGAGTGTTCAAAATAGCTTTCATTTTCTTTATTTGTCTCAGCAACTTGATATTTTGCAGTATTTATTTACTTTTTTTTTAAAGGGACAGCTAAACCTCTTATTTTTGTGTAAAAACTGTACTTTTTTCCCAGGCTCCCTAGAGAGGCCAAAAAGCTAATTTGTAAGTTAGGTTTTCAACATGTTGTAAATTGCCTAAACCAGCTATTTCATTTTCAGGTTACATCATTTGCTTTTTTGGCCTTTCTAATGAACATGAGACAAAAATGATAGTTGTTTATTGTTCTTAAAGCGGCCATGTGTTTAAGAATTTAATAAATTTACAGATTATATTTAGCATCTTGATTTTCTCAGTAAATTTGAATACTTTAATTTCTTAAACCGCATTTGTTAATTCCAGCTTTCAAGTACTCCTAACGGGCCAGGATTTGAGTATTTTCCTTTCATTTACACAAAAGACAGATTATCTCTTCTGTCTATTGCGTGATTTTGCGCAAATAACAACTCAGTATTACAAGTGAATGGTTAACTCCTTAACGGCTATTCCAGGATGCCTGATGGAGGGAGGTCATAATAGCATGGCCTTGCCGCATGACTAGGGTACGTTGTGGTCATTAAGGGGTTAGATATTTTATCCAAAGCATGGCTGAAACTTTTTTAGCACTCCCATTACTTTTAATGGATAGCTCAGGGATCACCGTTAGATCCCTCATTTCTCTTGTATTACAAATGGTGAGTTAAGTGTTGAGCTTGAGCGGAATCTAAAACACTACTGTAAAATGTGGTGCAGTTTAAGACCTGAAGTTAATAGCAGAGCACAGAACTACAGAAAGTGCTCTACTACTTGCACCATTGGTTTAGTGCTCAAGCAACATCCAGCGTTTTCCTGCATTCTCTCATAACGGTCTATTATGCAAGGGAAGTAGCACACCTGAACTATCCAACATGCAGATGTTAGCGCTCCCTAGACTATCACTTGAGAGTTAAAAAATAATAAGAGCTCAAAAATAGGAATCTGTTGAGATTTGCTGCTAAAGCACAAAATTGGAGACACCTGTTGTATGGAACACCAACAATGCACTTAAATTCTATGTGGTTCCCTGAACAACCTATAAATAGATAACTGAATTGAAATAAATATTCATAAAATTGTATGTTGCTTTTAGACAAACACTATAAAGATGATTTCACTCTCAGTATAGGTGTTAGTTAGTTAGATATGTTTTCTAACATGTAAAAAAATATATGCACTTGTGATATTTCAGCTTCATTTAACAGCTTATCTATAATACTATTTCAAGCAGTGCCATAGATCCTGTAGCACATTCATTTAAATGTCTCCCCTCTCATTACAGCACACACATAATTGTAATTGATTCGCTGTTAGACTTGGCAGACACTTATAGTTTACAAAACTAAATGATTATTTGCCTGATCAGCTAATAATATATTGGCTTCTCCAATCAATAAACAACAGACTACTAAGATTTATGATGGAATACAGCTGACAAATTTATGTGAAAAAATGCTCAATAATAAAACCTGCAATCTCTAAATGTATGCAGCAGTCGGTAGTAATTATGCTTTGACTCTTTGTAACTCTTCTCCAGAGGAAAAAAATATATAGCATTTTTATTTCATTTCAAATAATATAATGATTCCAAATAAAAAAAAATTTGGGCAAAGGTTGAGTTTCAGATATTGTCATTTGGACACAATTTGCCGGATTGGATAAAATAATGAGAATGTGTTAAAAATAGAAATAACGTAGACAAGGTAAGCAGCGGAACCGCTCTATGGTAGACTATTATTCCTGGAAGAATGAAGCGTTAGGCCAGTACATGGACACCAGATGCATTGGCTGCATGCAGAGGCAGCTCCAACAACCTGGTAATGGAGAATAGTGTATGCTTACCCTGCCTAAGGCCTAGATTTGGAGTTTGGCGTTAGCCGTGAAAACCAGCGTTAGACGCTCCTAACGCTGGTTTTAGGCTAACTCTGGTATTTGGAGTCACTCAAAAAAGGGTCTAACGCTCACTTTTCAGCCGCGACTTTTCCATACCGCAGATCCCCTTACGTAAATTGCATATCCTATCTTTTCAATGGGATTTTTCTAACTCCGGTATTTAGAAGTGAGCGTTAGAACTCTAACGACAAAACTCCAGCCGCAGGAAAAAAGTCAGTAGTTAAGAGCTTTCTGGGCTAACGCCGGTTCATAAAGCTCTTAACTACTGTACTCTAAAGTACACTAACACCCATAAACTACCTATGTACCCCTAAACCGAGGTCCCCCCACATCGCCGCCACTCGATTAAATTTTTGTAACCCCTAATCTGCCGACCGCCAACTACGTTATCCTTATGTACCCCTAATCTGCTGCCCCTAACACCGCCGACCCCTATATTATATTTAGTAACCCCTAACCTGCCCCCCACAACGTCGCCGCCACCTACCTACACTTATTAACCCCTAATCTGCCGACCGCAAAGCGCCGCCACCTACGTTATCCTTATGTACCCCTAATCTGCTGCCCCTAACACCGCCGAACCCTATATTATATTTATTAACCCCTAATCTGCCCCCCACAACGTCGCCTCCACCTGCCTACACTTATTAACACCTAATCTGCCGAGCGGACCTGAGCGCTACTATAATAAAGTTATTAACCCCTAATCCGCCTCACTAACCCTATAATAAATAGTATTAACCCCTAATCTGCCCTCCCTAACATCGCCGACACCTAACTTCAATTATTAACCCCTAATCTGCCGACTGGAGCTCACCGCTATTCTAATAAATGTATTAACCCCTAAAGCTAAGTCTAACCCTAACACTAACACCCCCCTAAGTTAAATATAATTTTAATCTAACGAAATTAACTCTAATTAAATAAATTATTCCTATTTAAAGCTAAATACTTACCTGTAAAATAAATCCTAATATAGCTACAATATAAATTATAATTACATTGTAGTTATTTTAGGATTAATATTTATTTTACAGGCAACTTTGTAATTATTTTAACCAGGTACAATAGCTATTAAATAGTTAAGAACTATTTAATAGCTACCTAGTTAAAATAATTACAAAATTACCAGTAAAATAAATCCTAACCTAAGTTACAATTAAACCTAACACTATACTATCATTAAATTAATTAAATAAAATACCTACAATTACCTACAATTAAACCTAACACTACACTATCAATACATTAATTAAATACAATACCTACAAATAACTACAATGAAATAAACTAACTAAAGTACAAAAAATAAAAAAGAACTAAGTTACAAAAAATAAAAAAATATCTACAAACATAAGAAAAATATTACAACAGTTTTAAACTAATTACACCTACTCTAAGCCCCCTAATAAAACAACAAAGTCCCCCAAAATAAAAAATGCCCTACCCTATTCTAAATTACTAAAGTTAAAAGCTCTTTTACCTTACCAGCCCTGAACAGGGCCCTTTGCGGGGCATGCCCCAAGAAGTTCAGCTCTTTTGCCTGTAAAAAAAACATACAATACCCCCCCAACATTACAACCCACCACCCACATACCCCTAATCTAACCCAAACCCCCCTTAAATAAAACTAACACTAAGCCCCTGAAGATCTTCCTACCTTGTCTTCACCATACCAGGTTCACCGATCGGTCCTGAAGAGCTCCTCCGATGTCCTGATCCAAGCCCAAGCGGGGGGGCTGAAGATGTCCATGATCCGGTAGAAGTCTTCATCCAAGCGGGGCAGAAGAGGTCTTCCATCCGATTGAAGTTTTCATCCAGGCGGCATCTTCTATCGACATCCATCTGGAGCGGAGCGGCAGCATCCTGAAGACCTCCGACGCGGAACATCCATCCTGGCCGACGACTGAACAACGAATGACGGTTCCTTTAAATGACATCATCCAAAATGGCGTCCCTCGAATTCCGATTGGCTGATAGGATTCTATCAGCCAATCGGAATTAAGGTAGGAATATTCTGAATGGCTGATGGAATCAGCCAATCAGATTTAGCTTGTATTCTATTGGCTGATCGGAACAGCCAATAGAATGCAAGCTCAATCTGATTGGCTGATTGGATCAGCCAATCGGATTGAACTTGATTCTGATTGGCTGATTCCATCAGCCAATCAGAATATTCCTACCTTAATTCCGATTGGCTGATAGAATCCTATCAGCCAATCGGAATTCGAGGGACGCCATCTTGGATGACGTCATTTAAAGGAACCGTCATTCGTCGTTCAGTCGTCAGCCAGGATGGATGTTCCGCGTCAGAGGTCTTCAGGATGCTGCTGCTCCGCTCCAGATGGATGTCGATAGAAGATGCCGCCTGGATGAAGACTTCAATCGGATGGAAGACCTCTTCTGCCCCGCTTGGATGAAGACTTCTACCGGATCATGGACATCTTCAGCCCCCCGTTTGGGCTTGGATCAGGACATCGGAGGAGCTCTTCAGGACCGATCGGTGAACCTGGTATGGTGAAGACAAGGTAGGAAGATCTTCAGGGGCTTAGTATTAGGTTTATTTAAGGGGGGTTTGGGTTAGATTAGGGGTATGTGGGTGGTGGGTTGTAATGTTGGGGGGGGGGTATTGTATGTTTTTTTTACAGGCAAAAGAGCTGAACTTCTTGGGGCATGCCCCGCAAAGGGCCCTGTTCAGGGCTGGTAAGGTAAAAGAGCTTTTAACTTTAGTAAATTAGAATAGGGTAGGGCATTTTTTATTTTGGGGGGCTTTGTTGTTTTATTAGGGGGCTTAGAGTAGGTGTAATTAGTTTAAAATTGTTGTAATATTTTTCTTATGTTTGTAGATATTTTTTTATTTTTTGTAACTTAGTTCTTTTTTATTTTTTGTACTTTAGTTAGTTTATTTCATTGTAGTTATTTGTAGGTATTGTATTTAATTAATGTATTGATAGTGTAGTGTTAGGTTTAATTGTAGGTATTTTATTTAATTAACTTAATGATAGTATAGTGTTAGGTTTAATTGTAACTTAGGTTAGGATTTATTTTACTGGTAATTTTGTAATTATTTTAACTAGGTAGCTATTAAATAGTTCTTAACTATTTAATAGCTATTGTACCTGGTTAAAATAATTACAAAGTTGCCTGTAAAATAAATATTAATCCTAAAATAGCTACAATGTAATTATAATTTATATTGTAGCTATATTAGGATTTATTTTACAGGTAAGTATTTAGCTTTAAATAGGAATAATTTATTTAATAAGAGTTAATTAATTTAGTTAGATTTAAATTATATTTAACTTAGGGGGGTGTTAGTGTTAGGGTTAGACTTAGCTTTAGGGGTTAATACATTTATTAGAATAGCGGTGAGCTCCAGTCGGCAGATTAGGGGTTAATGTTTGAAGTTAGGTGTCGGCGATGTTAGGGAGGGCAGATTAGGGGTTAATACTATTTATTATAGGGTTAGTGAGGCGGATTAGGGGTTAATAACTTTATTATAGTAGCGGTGCGGTCCGCTCGGCAGATTAGGGGTTAATAAGTGTAGGCAGGTAGAGGCGACGTTGTGGGGGGCAGATTAGGGGTTAATAAATATAATATAGGGGTCGGCGGTGTTAGGGGCAGCAGATTAGGGGTACATAGGGATAATGTAAGTAGCGGCGGTTTACGGAGCGGCAGATTAGGGGTTAATAATAATATGCAGTGGTCAGAGATAGCGGGGGCGGCAGAATAGGGGTTAATAAGTGTAAGGTTAGGGGTGTTTAGACTCGGGGTACATGTTAGAGTGTTAGGTGCAGACGTAGGAAGTGTTTACGCATAGCAAACAATGGGGCTGCGTTAAGAGCTGAACGCGGCTTTTTTTGCAGGTGTTAGGTTTTTTTTCAGCTCAAACAGCCCCATTGTTTCCTATGGGGGAATCGTGCACGAGCACGTTTTTGAGGCTGGCCGCTTGCGTAAGCAACTCTGGTATCGAGAGTTGAAGCTGTGTTAAAAATGCTCTGCGCTCCTTTTTTGGAGCCTAACGCAGCCTTTATGTGGACTCTCAATACCAGAGTTATTTTTATGGTGCGGCTAGAAAAAAGCCGGCGTTAGCTACGCGGGTCCTTACCGACAAAACTCTAAATCTAGGCCTAAGTCAGCAACGCATGGGACTTGTGGTTGTTCTGCATGGGTGGAGTGGTGGTGCTGTATGGGTGTAGTTAGTCCACCTGTGGTTGCAAGTGTTCAGTAAGGGCTGGTAGATCTAGACTTTAAATGAAATGCAGATGGGCTTTTTTCTACCTTCTTCTTGGCAAAATTGGGGTGAAACCTACAAGCTTAAGGGTCGGAACCCCCACCATAGAACTACCACTGAATGTATGACTGTGGATACTCTTAGATTATATAAGGGGATGTCCTACAAGTGAATCAGAGTACAAACAATGTCTAATACCAGCTCCATGAGTCAATTTTATATACATACATAATCACAGAAAGGTACAGAAAGACCCAGAAAGATTGTGATTGTTTTCATTAAAAATTGAAGATCACGTTTTTTTTCGTTTTTTTTTTTCCTTATTTAACATGATTTTCGGAAACATTGGAATTGCCCCGGTGTGTCTTATTTATGAGTAGGAAGAGAGTAGCAATTGAAGGTTATGCAGAGAGTGAGGAGGTTTATTGAAAAAATGAAACGGATTCACAGAATCACAGAAAGGGTAGTTGATTCATGGAATAAACTTCCATTAAAGGTGGTGATGACAAACACTTTAGGGGGGACTTCAAGAATGTCTGGTATAAGCATAAGGTTATCCTATGATCTAAAGAAGTTAAAACTTTTAGGAAATTCTGAACAGACTTGTTGGGCCTGTGGTTCTCATCTTCTGTCAGTTTTTTTTTTCTATATTCCCATATTTACAGTTCACAAGAAATTGTGCTTCCTCTAGCTGTCTATGGGAAAAGCAAACAGTATTTTGCAGCAACGTTACAATCCTTTTTTCAACATAAATTCTCCAATATTATGATAAAACCTTTTTTTACACTTGCCATCACCTTGTGTAAAGTCATAACATTGTCTGCAAGTCAGGAGGCAAAGCTATGCAGACTGGTCAAATATAAATGATCCAATATTGAGATAATGCTGGTACCTATCATTTTTGGATAACTGTTTTCACCTCCACTGTCAACCCTAAATTAGCCCAATATGAACCTCATTAAAGGGAACTAAAAACTTATTAAGATTGTAATATAAAATGTTTAACTATTCATAGTAAAAAAAAAAATTCAATATACCTTGATTATCAATTTACAAAGTAACATAGTAGATGAGATTGAAAGAAGACAGAAGTCTATCGAGTTCAACCTAATACAGATCCTACCTGATTTACACTAAAAGCTCCAATTGATCTTAACTTAATCCAATTTAAAGGTAACTGATTTAACACAAGCAATCATATTCCTGAATTCTTTTTGTATCAAGTAAATCTATCTAAGACATTTTTAAATAAATCTAAGGTATTAGCATTCACTACCTCCTTAGGCAATGAGTTCCACAATTTGATTGCTCTTACAATGAAAAAACATTTACGTTGCTGGAGATTAAATCTTCTTTCCTCTAGCCTTAAATTCTGACTTCTTGGAATTTCCTTGGAATAGAGCTTCTGCCATCTCTTAATATGGGCCCTGAATATATTTATATAAATTAATCATATCACCTCTCAAGCGCCTTTATTTGTAGAGAAAACAGCCCCAGTTTAGCTAACCTCTCCTCATACTTAAAGTCTCCATTCCCCTTTTTAGTTTTGTGGCTCTTTTTCTAACTCTACA
Source organism: Bombina bombina (assembly GCF_027579735.1). NCBI lineage: Eukaryota > Metazoa > Chordata > Amphibia > Anura > Bombinatoridae > Bombina > Bombina bombina. The sequence continues at coordinate 342,040,694 of NC_069502.1, read as the reverse complement.
ATGTCTTATTTTTAAGATGGATTCCCAGAACTGCACTCCATACTCAAGGTGAGGTCTTACCAGGGACTTATATAGTGACAGAACATCCCTTGCATCAATTCCTTTTGTAATACATGCTAATGTTTTATTAGCCTTAGAAGTCACTGCCCTGCATTGTGTACCCATTTTAACTTGCTATCCATATGTACACCAAAATCCTTTGCCTCCTTTGTTTTGCTAAGTCTAGTCCCATTTAAATAATAGGTGGCTTGCATATTTTTACTTCCAAAATATAGATCCTTACATTTCCAGTATTAAATCTCATTTTCATTTTCCATTTACCAGACAGTTATTCAAATGTTTGTAAATCCCCTTGTAAAGCAATTTCATCCTACACTGACCTAATGATCTTACACAATTTTGTATTATCTGCAAAAATAGAGATGTTGCTATTTAATCCTTGCTCCAAGTCATTAATAAAAATATTAAAAAGAACAGGTCACAGTACTGATCCCTGGAGGACTCCACTGATTAACTTTGTCCAATCTGAGTATGATTATGTACAATAATCTCTCATGTGTGCACTTTATCAAAATCATATTCAAAATCCAAGTATATCACATTAACTGATTCCCATTTACCTATATTTTTACTTACGTGCTCATAGAATCTAATTAGATTAGTAAGACGTTATCCATTTCTCGTAAAACCATGCTTATTTGAACTCATAATCTTGTTTACACAAATAAACTCATTAACATAATCCCTTATAATCCCTTCAATGGAGCTTGAGGGCCCGTGTTTCTGGCGAGCCTGCAGGCTCGACAGAAACAGCAGTTATGAAGCAGCGGTCTAAAGACAGCTGCTCCATAACCCTGTCCGTCTGCTCTGAGCAGGCGGACAGAGATCGCCACAATTCAACCCGATCGAGTACGATCGGGTTGATTGACACCCCCTGCTGGTGGCCAATTGGCCATTAATCTGCAGGGGGCGGCGTTGCACCAGCAGTTCACAAGAGCTGCTGGTGCAATGCTGAATACGGAGAGCGTATTGCTTTCCGCATTCAGCGAGGTCTGTCGGACCTGAAACGCGTAGAAGAAGGAGAGTTGCTTGTCCTGCTTAGAGCAACAAATTACTAGGTACCTAGTTTCCAAACCCGCGCGTGAAATACGCTAAGTGCGGGATCCATCTACATCTATTCCTGCTGCTGCACAAGACTTCGGTCTGGTCTGCTGTGACGCTGATACCGGCAGGTTCGAGGTGAGGTGCCATTTTCGGCAACCATTGACACAGTCAGTGATATAGCCTATCAAGCCCTGAACTGCACATACTCACTGGGAGGAACCGCTATTGTTGTAAACTGAATGGCTTGACACCAGCTGAGGAAATCGTAAGGTAATACACCTTAGAGCTCTGATCTCTGCATATCTCACTGTGTGGCAACTGCCATCAACACATCCTGAGCGGCTTGTTTCTGGCTGTACAGAAGGTTACGGTAAGACGCCCTGGAGCATTTTTTTCACAAACACACTGACTATTTTATAAAGACTTACTCTTCCTACACCTTACGAGTATCAAAATCTACTTCATAGATAAGGTGGATTATTGTTCCCTAAAAAGTGGCAAAAAATAATTGGCAATTTTACTTCTCAATTGCAACAAGGTTGCCAAATCAGCACTGTTTTTGGATCACAATCACTGTCGGCTAATGAACATTAACGGATTTATATACAGTCACAGTGTGATATAAACTGCTTTTATATTTATCCATTTGATCGTTAACCTTTTTAATCTTGGAATATCATTGTCATTATTAAATGGTCGATTCTTGGCAATTTTAGATATTGTATTTTAGATATGGTGGTATTCCAGTAATGTATTTAGTAAACTTATTTTTATAATCACTCATTTATTTGTAATAGGGAGACGTCCCTAATTTTATTGCTGGCGAGTATATCCTGTCCCATATTTGTTTATATTTTAAGTTTTATTAAAATTCATTTTCATTAGAGATTAAGTGTGGTACTTTTCCTTGCTCTAGTGCCCTCCCATCTTAGCTCCTTTTATCCTCACTATCTGTATTGTTTGATAGCACTAAATCCAATATAGCTTTATTCCTAGTTGGCACATCTATTAATTGTGACATATAAAGTTGTCTTTGAAAACATTCAAAAATCTATCTCCCTTAGCTGTATTGCTAGTTTAGGGACAGATTACAAGTGGATACACATATAAACACATAAATACTAGGGATGGGTGAATGTATTGCAACATTCAAAAGATTAAACAAATTTTAACACATTTGTTTGTTCATTTTGAATTTTGAATGTTTGTACAACATTCTAACATTCAGTTAATGTAATAGTATTTCAAATGCTTTCTTTAAATGTAATATTCAATTCCAATTTTTCTAATAATTCGATTCAAATTATGCAACATTCGAATTTGAAAAATTCTAATCTATATATTTGTAATAGTATTTTCAATGTTCTCTTTAAAGGGACAGTCTAGGCCAAAATAAACTTTTATGATTCAGATAGAGCATGTAATTTTAAACAATTTTCCAATTTAATTTTATCACCAATTTTGCTTTGTTCTCTTGGTATTCTTAGTTGAAAGCTTAACCTAGGAGGTTCATATGCTAATTTCTTAGACCTTGAAGCCCACCTCTTTCAGATTGCATTTTAACAGCTTTTCTCCACTAGAGGGTGTTAGTTCACGTATTTCATATAGATAACACTGTGCTCGTGCACGAGAAGTTATCTGGGAGCAGACACTGATTGGCTAGACTGCAAGTCTGTCAAAAGAACTGAAAAAAGGGGCAGTTTGCACAGGCTTAGATACAAGATAATCACAGAGGTTAAAAGTATATTATTATAACTGTGTTGGTTATGCAAAACTGGGAAATGGGTAATAAAGGGATTATCTATCTTTTAAAACAATAAAAATTCTGGTGTAGACTGTCCCTTTAAATGTAATATTCGAATTATGCAATGTTTGAAATAGAAACATTTGAATTGACATATTTTATCTATTATGTAAAAATGTACTAAATTCCCTACCACATGAACTATTGAACTTCTCAATAGTATTTGTTAAATCGCATGTTACATTAAAAATGTCGAATGTGGATATTCTAATTATGAACATTCGAAAATGAAAGTAACATTCGAAACCGTAAATAACATTTGATTACCGATTTTCATTCTTATCAACATTAGATTGTCCAAAACGAATGTCAAAAGGACTATTTGTTCTACCAAATGAATTACACTTTCAGTACATTCACCCAACCCTATACATATGTATGTATGTATGTATATATATATATATATATATATATATATATATATATACATACATTTTTAATGTAACATCACCTAGTAATGACGTGTAGATTGAGAAGAGAAGGGGACCAAGGGCAGAGCCTTGCGGGACCCCAACAGAAAGTGGTGACGGGGCAGAGGAGGCCCCAGAGAAGGCTACACGGTTTGACAGGTAGGAAGAGAACCACGAGAGGGCTGTGTTACAAATGCCGAAGGATTGGAGGGTTTGGAGGAAAAGAAATTGGTCAAAAGTATCAAAGGCTGCGGACAGATCAAGGATAAGCAGAGAGAAGTGGCCTTTTGATTTTGCTGTAAGTAGGTTGTTGGTAACTTTAATGATTGTTGTCTTGGCCCATTGTATTTTATTGTGTATGCACTGTAAATATTTAACATTCCAATGTCCTTCACATAGGGGATAATGTTCCATGTATTTTTAAATAGATATTTCTTTACATATTTGTAAATAACTATACCTATATATATTCATAGGTGTAAATATATATTTTATAAAAAATACATTAGATATATATAGAAATAACTATACAGAACATTTTCTTATATGTTAAGAACATTGGAATGTAAAATATATGTAGCAACCCAAGGGTTGGAGGTTCAATCCCCGGCGAGGTCCACCTTACGGGTGATAAGCCGTGCTTTACAAGTACCCAATACAATTGATTGATTGATAAGTGTTATTTTTTTCCAGTTTGCACTCTCCATTTAAGTCTAAAGGGAGAAGAAGTTAGCATGGTGGCAATATCTCAAGTCCTGATGTTAGCACGCTATGGCTTTCGCTTGTGCACAAATATTTTATTTTCAACTTGAAATACACTCGCTGACCCGCTAAATAGCTCGCAAATTGTAATCTGGCTCAGTGTCTCTACATTATCACCTGTATCATCATAAATATCTTCTCTTATTGTAGGTTTATGGTCAGGTTTAATATACAGTACATGCAAACTCCTCCTCCCCTTTTATTACTCTTTATTACTGTCCCTCCTTGCATTTCCTGTCATACATTTCATTTTCATGTGCTAATTTTCATGTGCTTTCTACTGCTACTTGGTGCACTTTCCTCCAAACTTTCTAATGTGACATTTCCTATGTGTAATCTTCTGTCACACATTCATTGAGATATTCTAGGTGTGTCATATTCACAGACTAATCTGTATGTTCTATTATGTTTGGACTGAACACCCTTTCCCTAGTTTAAAAAAAATCTTTAAACGTGGTACCATCCTCTCCTCCAACACACCTGAAGTTAAGTGGCAGTCCTGTGTCTCCCAATGGATCTGTTACAGGGGGAAATAATCAGTTGTACAGTATACAAACACTTCATATGTAATTCATTACAACATGATACAAGTTATAACTTTGTAGCTTATAGGAAAACTGGGTAGTATTACACTCATAAGCAGTTAATCTACCCAACACAGCTTGCCCAATAACATACTGACTAATATCAGGCAGAGCCGTTAGAGGATATGAACAGCTGTTTGACACGTTTAACATAAAAAAGTGGAAAAAATAGATAACATAAGCAGAGAGAGGTACCTCTAAAAAGAAGAGCAATCTACTCCTAAGTGTAGAATGCGTCCATGGTTCACACAGGAAGGTGCTGCAACTAAATCTGACCAGCAGGAACCAGCAAAGCTGTGAAGAGGTGGTTATCAAGGCAGACCAGACCGCTGATGTTGTTCTGGCTCCAAGCAGTGTAGGAACTAACAGGCTAGAAACTGCAGTCACAGTGAGATGAACGATCCAGTCGGCTGTTAGAATAGTTCTCAGAGATCTGAAATGAGAAGGAGGAGTTACCCCCTCCGGAACTTAAGCAAAGGAACAGAACAGCTGAATCAACTGTAAGGAAGTCTGTTACTATCGGCAAATGATAGCTGCTGATCTGGTTCCACAAGCATAGGACAGGAAGCTGTTTTCCGGTAAGAAGGTTAGTGAGAAGTCCAGTACTTAACCAAGACAATGATAGTAGATTCCTAGACAGTTTCTCAGGAAGCAATGAATGGCTCAGCAAGTTGCTAGTAGAGGCAGACACGCCAGGAATGAGCAGGTGTGCAATTCAGAGCACGGCAAACAAAATTACCAAGCACAGGTGAGGTGGTGATTTGAACTAATATTGGCAACAAAACTAAACTGAGGCTAAACCCTGACACCTGCACCCATGTCATTCAGGTGCAGTCCATCCTTACTGTACACATTGTACCCAAGTGAAAAGTCAGCTCAGTTCTATAAAAAGTAAAATCACTCATTTTTACACCATGTTTTTAAACAGGAATAAACTGCCCTTAGCTCCTTCTGCTTTATTGGGTTAGCACATAGCACTGGTAATTTCTCAGATACTACCTTGGAGGTCCTCGCTTTAAGCTAACTCCCTGAAATCATTTTCTAGCACACTCCATCTCCCGCTGACTCTGTCATTAGTGCCAATATGCACGAGACTGCGGGATTAGACCCACATCCCAATACTAGAACCATGAAAGACCTGCTCAGTCATATCCGTATCCCTTTCAGGTGTCTGAATATCATGCAGTGTTGCAATTCTTTCCTCCAGAACTCTAATAGGATCTTCTAAAGAAACAATATGCTCATACTTGCCACAGAGATATGATCCCTGAAGGGGGTGCTCAAGTGATGCAAACATATGACAAGCTGTACAATGAATGAGATTCTCACAGATTCTTACTTAAAAGATTTAACTAAAAGATTTATATTCACTCTTGGTTACTTTAACCGCTTAGTTGCTCTAACTCCTTAGTTGTCAAAATCTATACTTAGAGAAATTTACTTTAATAAGGAAACAGATTATAGCAAACTTTACAGAGTAAGATTTTACCCACACAGGTTAAATATAAAGTTTAAAATTTAGCAATCCCTCTGCAGCAAATAATGTAAAAACTCCCTTAGTGGTTTAACTATTTTTATGTACTTTAAAAATGAACTTTAATAATAAAAATTATGGGTTTTCCAATTCTGAGAACTGAAAATGCACACTGCTGACTTCACAAGCCCAACTATTCAACAAATCTCTATCTGATTGGCTTTAGCAGATAAGGTGCAATAGCAGACACTTGCCTAGGAGAGTGATAGCTGTTCCTGCTGCAGTAAAGTATACTGTACCTTTAAGGAGGCCTAGGAGATCAATTAGGCCCTAATTGCAGTAGTGTCTGTTTTCAGCATGTGGTTGCTTGTGTACTGAGTTAATTCCTCTACTCTGCAATTACCATTTGGACATACTGGTTTACATTTTGCTTCCCCTGACTATGCTTCTGTTTAACCATTTTTATTTAACTGACTGGGTATATGACTGTTACGGTTACCCGTTTCCTGGGGCACCTCCCGATAAGCAAATAGGAGGTGCGGCAGGAAGCGTTCCCAGTCTCGGTATTCCTGAGTGAACGTCTTGAGCATTTGCTTGAGGGTCCCATTGAACCTCTCACACAGCCCGTTCGTCTGGGGGTGGTATGGGGAGCTCAGGAGGGACTTAATTTTGCAAACCTGCCAGAGTTGTTGGGTCAATTCAGCCGTAAATTGGGTGCCTCGGTCGGATAGGATTTCTTTTGGAAATCCTACCCGGGAGAACACCTGTACTAGTGCATTCGCTACCGTATCCGCTTGTATGTTGGATAGGGCGACAGCCTCTGGGTACCTGGTAGCGTAGTCCACTACGGTAAGAATGTATCGCTTACCGGAGGGACTAGGGGTAGCCAGTGGTCCCACTAGGTCAATAGCAACCCGGCTGAAGGGTTCCTCTACAATGGGCATATTTACTAGCTGGGCTTTAGGGTGATCGCCTCGCCTTCCTACTCGTTGACACACATCGCAGGTGTTACAGTAAGTTCTAACGTCAGCGTGCACCCCTGGCCAAAAGAACGTGTGAGTAATGCGGTGTAGGGTACGGGTAACGGCTAGGTGGCCTGCTAAGGGGATGTCGTGGCCTATTTTGAGGATTTCTTGACGGTATTTGTGGGGCACTACCAGCTGTCGCCTACGCTGTCCCCTTTTCTCTGTCCAGCGGTATAGTTTCCCTTTTTCCCATAAGAATGTTTCGTTATCTGCCCCGCCCCCTCCGGTCTCTGCTCGTTCCCGGTACTTTTGTAAGGTCGGGTCAGTCTTAGACTCTGCCTCGAAAGCATCTGGGGTGTCCCAGGGTATGGGGCCTAACCTGTCAGGCAAGGTCGGGGTAGGTCTTACCTGTGTCTCCCGCACTGGTGAGAGCTCTCGCTCCGTCCGGGCTTGGGCCCGTGTAGTCACTGGGTCCGCCTCGTTGTTGCATACTGGAGCATAGGCAGAAGTCATGGGGCCCAAATCGTTGCCCAGTAGTACTTCGGCAGGTAAATTATCCATTAGGCCCACGTTCACAGCCCCCTTTCCCGCTCCCCAATCAAGATGCACTTTAGCTGTTGGAATTTTGTACACATCCCCCCCCGCCACTCTAACGGCCACAGTCTGTCCGGATCGCTTGTGCTCTGGCACCAAATGACTCTGTACCAGCGTGATAGTAGCCCCTGTGTCTCGCAATCCCTCGGTAGATCGCCCCTCGAGCCATACCCTCTGCCGATGGTGCTGGCGGTTATCTGAGGCAGCATATACAGGGTCTGCCTCGTGAAGCGGCCCCACATATCCCTCCATAGGGGCCTCTTGGTTAACACAGAGGGCCCGGGCCGAACGATAGGACCCAGAGGGGTAATTGTAATTCCTGGGTGTCTGGTGCGTATTAAGGGGGCAGCTAGCCATGAAATGCCCTGGTTGCTTGCATCGGTGGCAAGTCGGTCTGGGACGCTCAGAGCTGTTATTGGGTGGTCCTGAGTGTCGGACGGGCCTTGTGGGCACCGGGGCTCGGAATTCAGTATGAGGGGGTGCACGGTAAACCTCTCTGGGTTCGACCCGTGCTGGAGCTCGGTAGTTCATGGGTTCGTGAAGACGGGAGTCATAATGTTCATCGGCCAATTTGGCTGCTTCTTCTAAGGTAGAAGGCCGCCTGTCTCGCAGCCATTCCTTCCCTTGCTGTTCCATGCCATTATAAAAATGTTCTAAGAGAAACAATTGTAAAATTTCCTCCCCAGTCACCGCTTTACTTCCGCTCAGCCAGTGATTTGCCGCTCTCCGCATTCGGTGCGCCCATTCCATATGGGTATCGTTAGGCTTCTTTTCCGTGCCCCGAAACTGTCGGCGATACGTGTCCGGAGTTACAGCGTACCGTCGCAACAGTGTCTCCTTAACTAGCTCATACTGTGTCACTTCCTCAGCACCCAGAGTACGAAAGGCTTCCAGGGCTCGCCCGGATAGTTTCCCAGACAATATCGTGGGCCACTCTCTGTTGGGAATCTGGTGCAGGGCACATTGCCTTTCGAAGTCCGCCAAATATTCATCAATCCCTGTCTCGCTCTCTAGGAAGGGTCGAAATGCCGCATAGGGTATTTTGGGCCTCCCAGCATTTTCGACAGGGATGATTACCTGCGGGGCTTCAGCATTGCGGTGTGCATTCGCTAGGTTGAGTTCGTGGGCTCGAGTCTCTCGTATATCCTCGTCCGCCTCTGCCATCAACTGCTGTACCAATTCCATGGAGGGGTTCGGCCCGTATAATGAGAGCCTTTCCCGAACAATCCTGGTTTTTTCGTCACTAATCGTGGTCGGTGTTTCCGCCATTGTGAAGCTCTGATCCAGTTCGGTCAATTCTGCGATCAGCTCTCTCCTCGGCCGGTTGCTGGCGTACCCCCCTCTGCTTTCAAGTAAATCCTTTTGGGTTGTACGCTTCAATTTTTCGTAAGCGCTCTCCATCCGTTCTGTACCTCTCCTAGGAAATCCAGGAAAATCCCGCCGCTGCCGCCAAATGTTACGGTTACCCTTAGTCTCGCTGAGAGATGGACCGCTTAGTAGCCTGGATCCCTATTGCTAAAGAGGGGAGAAGCTGCTTTCCATAGTATTCTATATGAGTCTCGCAAATATAGAATAATCTCCCTTAGCTGCAGTACCGCTAGGATACCCTTCTGCCCACAAAAACGAGTCAACGCTGGGATTGAGGGTCAAACAAGAACTCAGGACTGGGATGCCCAGCCTGCTTTTTATTAAGGTTACATGCACACAGGGCACTCCCAGGGGGAGAGGGGGGGAAGCACAAAATCCCCCATCACACATTTAGATAGAGAGCACTGTCCTTTGACAGGCCACAATAGGATTACAGTACTTAAGATAACAAGTTTACAAGTTCATCTTATCAATTAGCAGTCTGGCTCCAGAGGTGATTAGACAATAGTTTCTAAAAGCTGAAAAAAAAGAGTTAACTCTTTATGAAATGATACTTGTTACGGTTTTCTTGGAGCCCTTCTTAGGCGCTGGCTTGCTGGTTCAGGCATTGCTGCTGGGAAATAAGCTCTTCACAACAAAATAACTAATGCTTCTGTAACAATGACATTAGCTTGTTTTGTTAAATTATTTTGTGCTGCTTTTCCCTGTGATGCCTTGACTGTTTTACTTAGATTACCTCAACCCTGTAATTCCTCTTCTATCAGGAGATCTGCATTTAAGTAACTTCTGCAAGTTTATATTCGTCTGGATAGTGAGACAACTTTTATAAAGGTATGTCTTTGATATTTTAATTTATAAACTTACAGTTACTTTCTAGTACTTAATTGTTGTTTGGTTTGTAGGAGCTGATTAAAGTACTAGTGAGAGTTTAGCTGCTAAGTTTAGTCTCATTGCTCACTTACTCCTTACATTTGTTTGAACACTGTGTTTACATACAGTGCTCTAGTAAGGGCTTTTGATGAGCTGGGCCTCGCAAAAATTAATTGCAGCTTGTTTTATTCTAAAAAAAACATAATTTATGCTTACCTGATAAATTTATTTCTCTTGTGGTGTATCCAGTCCACGGATCATCCATTACTTGTGGGATATTCTCCTTCCCAACAGGAAGTTGCAAGAGGATCACCCACAGCAGAGCTGCTATATAGCTCCTCCCCTAACTGCCATATCCAGTCATTCGACCAAAACTAGCCGAGAAAGGAGAAACCATAGGGTGCAGTGGTGACTGTAGTTTAAAATTTAGACCTGCCTTAAAAGGACAGGGCGGGCCATGGACTGGATACACTACAGGAGAAATAAATTTATCAGGTAAGCATAAATTATGTTTTCTCTTGTTAGGTGTATCCAGTCCACGGATCATCCATTACTTGTGGGATACCAATACCAAAGCTAAAGTACACGGATGAAGGGAGGGACAAGGCAGGTAATTAAACGGAAGGGACCACTGCCTGTAGAACCTTTCTCCCAAAAATAGCCTCCGAAGAAGCAAAAGTATCAAATTTGTAAAATTTTGAAAAGGTATGAAGCGAAGACCAAGTCGCCGCTTTGAAAATCTGTTCAACAGAAGCCTCTTTTTTAAAGGCCCAGGTGGAAGCCACAGCTCTAGTAGAATGAGCTGTAATTCTTTCAGGGGGCTGCTGTCCAGCAGTCTCATAGGCTAAGCGTATTACGCTCTGAAGCCAAAAAGAAAGAGAGGTTGCCGAAGCCTTTTGACCTCTCCTCTGTCCAGAGTAAACAACAAACAGGGAAGATGTTTGACGAAAATCTTTAGTCGCTTGTAAGTAAAACTTTAAAGCACGGACTACGTCCAAATTATGTAAAAGATGTTCCTTCTTTGAAGAAGGATTAGGACACAATGATGGAATAACAATCTCTTGATTGATATTCTTGTTGGAAACTACCTTAGGTAAAAACCCAGGTTTTGTACGCAGAACTACTTTATCTGTATGGAAAATCAGATAAGGAGAATCACATTGTAAAGCTGATAACTCAGAGACTCTACGAGCCGAGAAAATAGCCATCAAAAACAGAACTTTCCAAGATAAAAGTTTGATATCAATGGAATGAAGGGGTTAAAACGGAACTCCTTGAAGAACCTTAAGAACCAAGTTTAAGCTCCATGGTGGAGCAACAGGTTTAAACACAGGCTTAATTCTAACCAAAGCCTGACAAAATGCCTGGACGTCTGGAACCTCTGCCAGACGATTGTGCAAAAGGATAGACAGAGCAGAAATCTGTCCCTTTAAAGAACTAGCTGATAATCCTTTATCCAAACCCTCTTGGAGAAAGGACAATATCCTAGGAATCCTAACCTTACTCCATGAGTAATTCTTGGATTCACACCAATGAAGATATTTGCGCCATATCTTATGGTAGATTTTCCTGGTTACAGGCTTTCGTGCCTGTATTAAGGTATCAATGACTGACTCGGAGAAGCCACGCCTTGATAAAATCAAGCGTTCAATCTCCAGGCAGTCAGTCTCAGAAAAATTAGATTTGGATGATTGAAAGGACCTTGTAGTAGAAGGTCTTGTCTCAGAGGCAGAGGCCAAGGTGGAAAGGATGACATGTCCACCAGGTCTGCATACCAGGTCCTGCATGGCCACGCAGGCGCGATCAAGATCACCAATGCTTTCTCCTGTTTGATTTTAGCAATCAGTCGAGGGAGCAGAGGAAACGGTGGAAACACATAAGCCAGGTTGAAGAACCACGGTGCTGCTAGAGCATCTATCAGCGTCGCTTCTGGGTCCCTGGAACTGGATCCGTAACAAGGAAGCTTGGCGTTCTGGCGAGATGCCATGAGATCCAATTCTGGTGTGCCCCAACGATGAACCAATTGAGCAAACACCTCTGGATGGAGTTCCCACTCCCCCGGATGAAAAGTCTGACGACTTAGAAAATCCGCCTCCCAGTTCTCTACACCTGGGATATGGATCGCTGATAGATGGCAAGAGTGAGTCTCTGCCCAGCAAATTATCTTGGAGACTTCTAACATCGCTAGGGAGCTCCTGGTCCCCCCTTGATGGTTGATGTAAGCCACAGTCGTGATGTTGTCCAACTGAAATCTGATGAACCTCAGGGTTGCTAACTGAGGCCAAGCTAGAAGAGCATTGAATATTGCTCTTAACTCCAGAATATTTATTGGGAGGAGTTTCTCCTCCTGAGTCCACAATCCCTGAGCCTTCAGGGAATTCCAGACTGCACCCCAACCTAGAAGGCTGGCATCTGTTGTTACAATTGTCCAATCTGGCCTGCGAAAGGTCATACCTTTGGACAGATGGACCCGAGATAGCCACCAGAGAAGAGAATCTCTGGTCTCTTGATCCAGATTTAGCAGAGGGGACAAATCTGTGTAATCCCCATTCCACTGACTGAGCATACATAATTGCAGTGGTCTGAGATTTAGGCGTGCAAATGGCACTATGTCCATCACCGCTACCATTAAGCCGATCACTTCCATGCACTGAGCCACCGAAGGGCGCGGAATGTAGTAAAGAACACGGCAGGAATTTAGAAGCTTTGATAACCTGGACTCCGTCAGGTAAATTTTCATTTCTACAGAATCTATCAGAGTTCCTAGGAAGGAAACCCTTGTGAGGGGTGATAAAGAACTCTTTCCCTCGTTCACTTTCCACCCATGCGACCTCAGAAATGCCAACACTACGTCCGTATAAGATTTGGCAATTTGGAAGTTTGACGCCTGTATCAGGATGTCATCTAGATAAGGGGCCACTGCTATGCCCCGTGGTCTTAGGACCGCCAGAAGAGACCCCAGAACCTTCGTAAAAATTCTTGGGGCTGTAGCTAACCCGAAGGGAAGAGCCACAAACTGGTAATGCCTGTCTAGAAAGGCAAACCTTAGGAACCGATGATGATCTTTGTGAATTGGTATGTGAAGGTAAGCATCCTTCAAATCCACTGTGGTCATGTACTGACCCTCCTGGATCATAGGTAGGATTGTCCGAATAGTTTCCATTTTGAACGATGGAACTCTGAGGAATTTGTTTAAGATCTTTAGATCCAAAATTGGTCTGAAGGTTCCCTCTTTTTTGGGAACCACAAACAGATTTGAATAAAATCCCTGTCCTTGTTCCATCTGTGGAACTGGATGGATCACTCCCATTATTAAGAGGTCTTGCACACAGTGTAAGAATGCTTCTTTCTTTATCTGGTTTACAGATAATCTCGAAAGGTGAAATCTCCCTTGTGGGGGGGGAAGCTTTGAAGTCCAGAAGATATCCCTGAGATATGATCTCCAACGCCCAGGGATCCTGAACATCTCTTGCCCACACCTGGGACGAAGAGAGAAAGTCTGCCCCCTACTAGATCCGTTGCCGGATAGGGGGCCGTTCCTTCATGCTGTCTTAGAGGCAGCAGCAGGCTTTCTGGCCTGCTTGCCTTTGCTCCAGGCCTGGTTAGATTTCCAGGCCGGCTTGGATTGCGCAAAAGTTCCCTCTTGTTTTGTAGCAGAGGAAGTTGATGCTGCACCTGCCTTGAAGTTTCGAAAGGCACGAAAATTAGACTGTTTGGCCCTTGATTTGGCCCTGTCCTGAGGAAGGGTATGACCCTTACCTCCAGTAATGTCAGAAATAATTTCCTTCAAACCAGGCCCGAATAGGGTCTGCCCCTTGAAGGGAATGTTAAGTAATTTAGACTTTGAAGTCACGTCAGCTGACCAAGATTTAAGCCATAGCGCCCTATGCGCCTGGATGGCGAATCCAGAATTCTTAGTCGTTAGTTTAGTCAAATGAACAATGGCATCAGAAACAAAAGAATTAGCTAGCTTAAGTGTTCTAAGCTTGTCAAGTATTTCAGTCAATGGAGTAGCTGTCTGAAAGGCCTCTTCCAAAGACTCAAACCAGAACGCCGCAGCAGCAGTGACAGGAGCAATGCATGCAAGGGGCTGCAGGATAAAACCTTGTTGAATAAACATTTTCTTAAGGTAACCTTCTAATTTTTTATCCATTGGATCTGAAAAAGCACAACTGTCCTCGACGGGGATAGTGGTACGCTTTGCTAAAGTAGAAACTGCTCCCTCCACCTTAGGGACCGTCTGCCATAAGTCCCGTGTGGTGGCATCTATTGGAAACATTTTTCTAAAAATAGGAGGGGGGGGGGAAACGGCACACCGGGTCTGTCCCACTCCTTAGTAATAATTTCTGTAAACCTTTTAGGTATTGGAAAAACGTCAGTACACACCGGCACAGCGTAGTATTTATCCAGTCTACACAATTTCTCTGGCACTGCAATTGTGTCACAGTCATTCAGAGCAGCTAAAACCTCTCCAAGCAACACCCGGAGGTTCTCAAGCTTAAATTTAAAAGTAGACATATCTGAATCAGGTTTCCCCGAGTCAGAGACGTCACCCACAGACTGAAGCTCTTCCTCAGCTTCTGCATATTGTGACGTAGTATCAGACATGGGCCTTAAAACATCTGCGTGCTCTGTATTACGTCTAACCCCAGAGCTATCGCGCTTTCCTCTGAATTCAGGCAGTCTGGCTAATACTGCTGACAGGGTATTATCCATGATTGCCGCCATGTCCTGCAAAGTAATCGCTATGGGCGTCTTTGATGTACTTGGCACCATTTTAGCGTGAGTCCCTTGAGCGGGAGTCGAAGACACGTGGGGAGAGTTAGCCGGCATAACTTCCCCCTCGTCAGAATCCTCTGGTGATAATTCTTTTAAAGATAACAGCTGATCTTTATTGTTTAAAGTGAAATCAATACATTTAGTACACATTCTCCTATGGGGTTCCACCATGGCTTTAAAACATAATGAACAAGGAGTTTCCTCTATGTCAGACATGTTTATACAGACTAGCAATGAGACTAGCAAGCTTGGAAAACACTTTAAATCAAGTTAACAAGCAATATAAAAAAAACGTTACTGTGCCTTTAAGAGAAACAAATTTTGCCAAAATTTGAAATAACAGTGAAAAAAGGCAGTTAAACTAACGAAATTTTTACAGTGTATGTAACAAGTTAGCAGAGCATTGCACCCACTTGCAAATGGATGATTAACCCCTTAATACAAAAAACAGATTAACAAAATGAAAAATATGTTTTTTAAACAGTCATAACAACTGCCACAGCTCCTACTTTTGAAGCCTTTTGAGCCCTTCAGAGATGTCCTATAGCATGCAGGGGACTGCTGAGGGAAGCTGAATGTCACAGTTTGTAATTTTAACTGCACCAACTGTAACTTTTATACTATAACAGTGGAAAGCCTCAGGAAACTGTTTGTAGGCAAAAATAAAGCCAGCCATGTGGAAAAAAACTAGGCCCCAATAAGTTTTATCACCAAAGCATATATAAAAACGATTAAACATGCCAGCAAACGTTTTATATTGCACATTAATCAGAGTATATACCTCTGATAGCAAGCCTGATACTATTAAATCACTGTATTTAGGCTTTAACTTACATTAATCCGGTATCAGCAGCATTTTCTAGAAAATTCCATCCCTAGAAAAATTTAACTGCACATACCTTATTGCAGGATACCCTGCACGCCATTCTCCCTCTGAAGTTACCTCACTCCTCAGACATATGTGAGAATAGCAGTGGATCTTAGTTACTTCTGCTAAGATCATAGAAAAACGCAGGCAGATTCTTCTTCTAAATGCTGCCTGAGATAAAATAGTACACTCCGGTACCATTTAAAAACAATAAACTTTTGATTGAAGAAAAAACTAACTATATTTTACCACTTTCCTCTTACTACCTCCAGCTATGTTGAGAGCTTGCAAGAGAATGACTGGATATGGCAGTTAGGGGAGGAGCTATATAGCAGCTCTGCTGTGGGTGATCCTCTTGCAACTTCCTGTTGGGAAGGAGAATATCCCACAAGTAATGGATGATCCGTGGACTGGATACACCTAACAAGAGAAATAGCACTCCACCTGACACTGAGAAGATGCATGCTTGGACAGTAAAGCAGTTTCCTGTTTGTAACATAATGAAGTGCAAATCAATGGAACATTTGCTTACTGTACCATAGTGGCTAGCTGTGGCTCCTGAAAAATAAGGCATGTGGTGGATGTTAACCCTTTCTGTTAATTTATTGCAAGACAACAGAAAATCTGTGTAATGTATTGTTAACTCTATACTATCTACAGAGAACTGTGTTAAAGAGCTCTTTATTGTCAAACATGGTTGGGGCTAATATAAGTGCAGAGAGCCAAATCAGTTATGTTTAAGAGTTGTAGGATTACTAAGGGAGCAGTTAATCTAGGGGATCAGAGATTGTACTAATATACTGAAATATCACCAGTTCCTATATACCATGGGTGACAGTGTTTATTGTGTATGGGTCCGGAGTTCTCTGATGTGCCTGCAAACATAGACTTGCTTTTAAAAATGTTTTGTAGTGGCTTATATTACCTGGGTTGATTGTGATCATGTCCCAGGCCAAAATAAAGGAGCAATACCCACTATACTGTGTATTTTACATTACACTTAACCATGTACTTTGTTCAAATCATAATATTTTTATACAGTTTTAAGAGTCTTCAAGAGCCCCTCTTCCCAAATTATCTGAGGACACAAAAGATGTTTGAAATCAGTAATTTAGTTTGTGGGGTGGTAAACAGCAGTCAAGTGGTGAAATTCAGTAACCGCCCTCTCTGGTCTCACCAGCAGCATAGGGCAAGAAGCATGAGAATGTAATTGTGTTTGGTGCAACTGAAGAATAATGAAAATGTGGGAAAGGATTTGAGATCTTTCATTTGACAATTTATTTAAACAGAACCTTTATATAAATCGATACATTAAATAGAAAGATCTGTTATACGAGCACATATACAGACAACATGACAATTTTTCTATATCAAAATAACAAATAATAATAATATCAAAATAACAAATTTTTATGAAAAGAGCCTCATTTCCCTGTATTTTACTATGTATTTATTATGCATATATGTTTTTTATGATGACTATGTTTAAACTTTATTCTTATTATTTATATGTTATTTTTCTGAATTTGAAGAATAGGGAAGAAAAAGCTTTTAGGTCATAAGTATATTTTGTATATCTTTGTTTTATATAAACAGTTTTTCTAAAAGTTTAGTCATATTTTACAATCACAAACACAGTTGGGGTTAAAGTCAAACACAGTTGGGGTTAAAAATGCTCATGATAATAAATCTCAATTTTGCCATAACGACACAGTCCACAGTGGATAATCACTGTCAATCTAAGCTGAACTCCATTTGTATCTGGGCATGACGGGTATACTGCCATGTTTGGTCAATTACATTTTAAAACTTTTTTAAAAAACATAATTTATGTAAGAACTTACCTGATAAATTCATTTCTTTCATATTAGCAAGAGTCCATGAGCTAGGGACGTATGGGATATACATTCCTACCAGGAGGGGCAAAGTTTCCCAAACCTCAAAATGCCTATAAATACACCCCTCACCACACCCACAATTCAGTTTAACGAATAGCCAAGAAGTGGGGTGATAAAAAAGTGCAAAAGCATATAAAATAAGGAATTGGAATAATTGTGCTTTATACAAAAATCATAACCACCACAAAAAAAGGGCGGGCCTCATGGACTCTTGCTAATATGAAAGAAATGAATTTATCAGGTAAGTTCTTACATAAATTATGTTTTCTTTCATGTAATTAGCAAGAGTCCATGAGCTAGTGACGTATGGGATAATGATTACCCAAGATGTGGATCTTTCCACACAAGAGTCACTAGAGAGGGAGGGATAAAATAAAGACAGCCAATTCCTGCTGAAAATAATCCACACCCAAAATAAAGTTTAATGAAAAACATAAGCAGAAGATTCAAACTGAAACCGCTGCCTGAAGTACTTTTCTACCAAAAACTGCTTCAGAAGAAGAAAATACATCAAAATGGTAGAATTTAGTAAAAGTATGCAAAGAGGACCAAGTCGCTGCTTTGCAAATCTGATCAATCGAAGCTTCATTCCTAAACGCCCAGGAAGTAGAAACTGACCTAGTAGAATGAGCTGTAATCCTCTGAGGCGGAGTTTTACCCGACTCAACATAGGCAAGATGAATTAAAGATTTCAACCAAGATGCCAAAGAAATGGCAGAAGCTTTCTGGCCTTTTCTAGAACCGGAAAAGATAACAAATAGACTAGAAGTCTTACGGAAAGACTTAGTAGCTTAAACATAATATTTCAAAGCTCTAACAACATCCAAAGAATGCAACGATTTCTCCTTAGAATTCTTAGGATTAGGACATAATGAAGGAACCACATTTTCTCTACTAATGTTAGGTAAAAAATCAAAAGAAGTTCGCAACACCGCCTTATCCTGATGAAAAATCAGAAAAGGAGACTCACAAGAAAGAGCAGATAATTCAGAAACTCTTCTGGCAGAAGAGATTGCCAAAAGGAACAAAACTTTCCAAGAAAGTAATTTAATGTCCAATGAATGCATAGGTTCAAACGGAGGAGCTTGAAGAGCCCCCAGAACCAAATTCAAACTCCAAGGAGGAGAAATTGACTTAATGACAGGTTTTATACGAACCAAAGCTTGTACAAAACAATGAATATCAGGAAGAATAGCAATCTTTCTGTGAAAAAGAACAGAAAGAGCAGAGATTTGACCTTTCAAGGAACTTGCGGACAAACCCTTATCTAAACCATCCTGAAGAAACTGTAAAATTCTCGGTATTCTAAAAGAATGCCAAGAAAAATGATGAGAAAGACACCAAGAAATATAAGTCTTCCAGACTCTATAATATATCTCTCTAGATACAGATTTACGCGCCTGTAACATAGTATTAATCACAGAGTCAGAGAAACCTCTTTGACCAAGAATCAAGCGTTCAATCTCCATACCTTTAAATTTAAGGATTTCAGATCCTGATGGAAAAAAGGACCTTGCGACAGAAGGTCTGGTCTTAACGGAAGAGTCCACGGTTGGCAAGAGGCCATCTGGACCAGATCCGCATACCAAAACCTGTGAGGCCATGCTGGAGCTACCAGCAGAACAAACGAGCATTCCTTCAGAATCTTGGAGAATACTCTTGGAAGAAGAACTAGAGGCGGAAAGATATAGGCAGGATGATACTTCCAAGGAAGTGATAATGCATCCACTGCCTCCGCCTGAGGATCCCGGGATCTGGACAGATACCTGGGAAGTTTCTTGTTTAGATGAGACGCCATCAGATCTATTTCTGGAAGTTCCCACATTTGAACAATCTGAAGAAATACCTCTGGGTGAAGAGACCATTCGCCCGGATGCAACGTTTGGCGACTGAGATAATCCGCTTCCCAATTGTCTATACCTGGGATATGAACCGCAGAGATTAGACAGGAGCTGGATTACGCCCAAACCAGAATTCGAGATACTTCTTTCATAGCCAGAGGACTGTGAGTCCCTCCTTGATGATTGATGTATGCCACAGTTGTGACATTGTCTGTCTGAAAACAAATGAACGATTCTCTCTTCAGAAGAGGCCAAAACTGAAGAGCTCTGAAAATTGCACGGAGTTCCAAAATATTGATCGGTAATCTCACCTCCTGAGATTCCCAAACTCCTTGTGCCGTCAGAGATCCCCACACAGCTCCCCAACCCGTGAGACTTGCATCTGTTGAAATTACAGTCCAGGTCGGAAGCACAAAAGAAGCCCCCTGAATTAAACGATGGTGATTTGTCCACCACGTTAGAGAGTGTCGTACAATCGGTTTTAAAGATATTATTTGAGATATCTTTGTGTAATCCTTGCACCATTGATTCAGCATACAGAGCTGAAGAGGTCGCATGTGAAAACGAGCAAAGGGGATTGCGTCCGATGCAGCAGTCATAAGACCTAGAATTTCCATGCATAAGGCTACCGAAGGGAATAATTGTGACTGAAGGTTTCGACAAGCTGAAATCAATTTTAGACGTCTCTTGTCTGTTAAAGACAGAGTCATGGACACTGAATCTATCTGGAAACCCAGAAAGGTCACCCTTGTCTGAGGAATCAATGAACTTTTTGGTAAATTGATCCTCCAACCATGATCTTGAAGAAACAACACAAGTCGATTCGTATGAGATTCTGCTAAATGTAAAGACTGAGCAAGTACCAAGATATCGTCCAAATAAGGAAATACCACAATACCCTGTTCTCTGATTACAGACAGAAGGGCACCGAGAACCTTTGTAAAAATTCTTGGAGCTGTAGCTAGGCCAAACGGCAGAGCCACAAACTGGTAATGCTTGTCCAGAAAAGAGAATCTCAGGAACTGATAATGATCTGGATGAATCGGAATATGCAGATATGCATCCTGTAAATCTATTGTGGACATATAATGCCCTTGCTGAACAAAAGGCAAGATAGTCCTTACAGTTACCATTTTGAATGTTGGTATCCTTACATAACGATTCAATATTTTAGAT
The DNA here is from genome assembly GCF_027579735.1 of Bombina bombina. Lineage (NCBI taxonomy): Eukaryota > Metazoa > Chordata > Amphibia > Anura > Bombinatoridae > Bombina > Bombina bombina. Next base: position 342,020,197 of record NC_069502.1, on the reverse strand, counting down.
CCAGAACTGGTCTGAAGGAATTCTCCTTCTTTGGTACAATGAAGAGATTTGAATAAAACCCCATCCCCTGTTCCGGAACTGGAACTGGCATAATTACTCCAGTCAACTCTAGATCTGAAACACAATTCAGAAATGCTTGAGCTTTCACTGGCTTTACTGGGACACGGGAAAGAAAAAATCTCTTTGCAGGAGGTCTCATCTTGAAACCAATTCTGTACCCTTCTGAAACAATGTTCTGAATCCAAAGATTGTGAACAGAATTGAACCAAATTTCTTTGAAAAAACGTAACCTGCCCCCTACCAGCTGAGCTGGAATGAGGGCCGCACCTTCATGTGGACTTAGAAGCAGGCTTTGCCTTTCTAGCAGGCTTGGATGGTTTCCAAACTGAAACTGGAGATGGTTTCCAAACTGAAACTGCTCCTGAGGATGAAGGATCAGGCTTTTGTTCTTTGTTGAAACGAAAGGAACGAAAACGATTATTAGCCCTGTTTTTACCCTTAGATTTTTTATCCTGTGGTAAAAAAGTTCCTTTCCCACCAGTAACAGTTGAGATAATAGAATCCAACTGAGAACCAAATAATTTGTTACCCTGGAAAGAAATGGAAAGTAGAGTTGATTTAGAAGCCATATCAGCATTCCAAGTCTTAAGCCATAAAGCTCTTCTAGCTAAAATAGCTAGAGACATAAACCTGACATCAACTCTAATAATATCAAAAATGGCATCACAGATAAAATTATTAGCATGCTGAAGAAGAATAATAATATTATGAGAATCATGATCTGTTACTTGTTGCGCTAAAGTTTCCAACCAAAAAGTTGAAGCTGCAGCAACATCAGCCAATGATATAGCAGGTCTAAGAAGATTACCTGAACACAGATAAGCTTTTCTTAGAAAGGAATCAATTTTCCTATCTAAAGGATCCTTAAACGAAGTACCATCTGACGTAGGAATAGTAGTACGTTTAGCAAGGGTAGAAATAGCCCCATCAACTCTAGGGATTTTGTCCCAAAATTCTAATCTGTCAGACAGCACAGGATATAATTGCTTAAAACGTTTAGAAGGAGTAAATGAATTACCCAATTTATCCCATTCTTTGGAAATTACTTCAGAAATAGCATTAGGAACAGGAAAAACTTCTGGAATAACCACAGGAGATTTAAATACCTTATCTAAACGTTTAGAATTAGTATCAAGAGGACCAGAATCCTCTATTTCTAAAGCAATTAGTACTTCTTTAAGTAAAGAACGAATAAATTCCATTTTAAATAAATATGAAGATTTATCAGCATCAATCTCTGAGACAGAATCCTCTGAACCAGAAGAATCATCAGAATCAGAATGATGATGTTCATTTAAAAATTCATCTGTAGGGAGAGAAGTTTTAAAAGATTTTTTATGTTTACTAGAAGGAGAAATAACAGACATAGCCTTCTTGATGGATTCAGAAACAAAATCTCTTATGTTATCAGGAACATTCTGCACCTTAGATGTTGAAGGAACTGCAACAGGCAATGGTACTTTACTAAAGGAAATATTATCTGCATTAACAAGTTTGTCATGACAATTAATACAAACAACAGCCGGAGGAATAGCTACCAAAAGTTTACAGCAGATACACTTAGCTTTGGTAGGTCCAGCACTAGACAGCGATTTTCCTGAAGTATCTTCTGACTCAGATGCAACGTGAGACATCTTGCAATATGTAAGAGAAAAAACAACATATAAAGCAAAATTGATCAAATTCCTTAAATGACAGTTTCAGGAATGGGAAAAAATGCCAAAGAACAAACTTCTAGCAACCAGAAGCAATGAAAAATGAGACTTAAATAATGTGGAGACAAAAGCGACGCCCATATTTTTTTAGCGCCAAATAAGACGCCCACATTATTTGGCGCCTAAATGCTTTTGGCGCCAAAAATGACGCCACTTCCGGAACTCCGACATTTTTGGCGCAAAATAACGTCAAAAAATGACGCAACTTCCGGCAACACGTATGACGCCGGAAACGGAATAGATTTTTTGCGCCAAAAAAATCCGCGCCAAGAATGACGCAATAAAATGAAGCATTTTCAGCCCCCGCAGGGAAAAAAGAGTCAAATTTTTTGAAGGTAAGAAAAAATGATTAATTCAAATGCATTATCCCAAATATGAAACTGACTGTCTGAAAATAAGGAATGTTGAACATTCTGAGTCAAGGCAAATAAATGTTTGAATACATATATTTAGAACTTTATAAACAAAGTGCCCAACCATAGCTTAGAGTACTGAAACGAGAATCAGCAGAGGTAATGGTATATAAATAAGAGTATATCGTCGATCTGAAAAGGGAGGTAAGAGATGAATCTCTACGACCGATAACAGAGAACCTATGAAATAGACCCCGTAGAAGGAGATCACTGCATTCAAATAGGCAATACTCTCCTCACATCCCTCTGACATTCACTGCACGCTGAGAGGAAAACCGGGCTCCAACTTGCTGCGGAGCGCATATCAACGTAGAATCTAGCACAAACTTACTTCACCACCTCCATAGGAGGCAAAGTTTGTAAAAACTGAATTGTGGTTGTGGTGAGGGGTGTATTTATAGGCATTTTGAGGTTTGGGAAACTTTGCCCCTCCTGGTAGGAATGTATATCCCATACGTCACTAGCTCATGGACTCTTGCTAATTACATGAAAGAAATATTTTTTGCTATAATTTTTTTTTTATTCAGAGGATCTTGTTTTCTGTTTTTCAAGATTTGTATCTAAAATCCATCTGGACCTGGGGACATATGGAGTTTCAGTTGTTTAATCACTGTTTTCATTTCTTGAATGGTAATGGGCTCAGATAGGTGATCAATTTTATCATTATCTAGTTTGGGAATTTTTAGAGATTTTAAAAATTACTGGTTGATCTAGCATCTCTGTATCTACTTGGTCTCCTATATTGTATAGGTTATTATAATAGGTTTTAAATGCCTCCCCAATCTCTTTTGAAGAGAAAACTACTCTACCTGCAGCTTTCAGTTTTTGGATTCAGGATGATTTGAGTCTAGCTCCTAATTTGTTCGCTAATAATCTATCGGCTCGATTTCCTTGATGATAAAATAGTTGTTTGAACCTTAGTACATTCTCTTGGGTTCTCTGTGTTTCTTTACCAGTTATTTCCATTCTTAATTCCCCTATACGGACCGCTAAAGTAGTATCAGGATTATCTTTGTTTTTTCTTTCCAGCGTTCTTAGTTCTCCAAATAATTGTGCTAAAGTCGCCCCTCTATCCCGTCTTAGTTGTGCTGCTCTCTTTAACAAAGTCCCTCTTATGTAGGGCTTCATTGAGGCCTATACTATGTCATCATCTATCTGTCCTGTATCATTAAGTGCAAAATTTTCCTGTAGGTCTGTAGCAGTCCATATTGACCAATGGTTTTGATTAAGTAATCAGCAAGTCTCCATGATCTAGAACCACTGTTCTGAGGAGAAGGTGATAGGTTGATCGTTACCATATCATGGTCTGACATGGACATACAGAAATATATGCTCAGGTGATTTTTTCTAGAGACCATGAGTCATAAAAGACGGTATCTATTCGGGAATAGGAATTATGGGCTTTGAAAAAAAACGTATAGTCTCGGTCATTGGGATTAAGACTCCTCCAGGAGTCAAATAAATTGTGTTGCATCATTATGTTTTGGAATCTCCTGGATTCCACTACAATTTTTGGGTCGGGTTTAGTTTTACTGGGGTGAATTTTGTCTATGTGGGGGTCCCATGTGATATTAAAATCTCCACTCAAAATAAGTGGGCCTCTCCTAATCTGTGCAATGTGCTGGAGCATATCCTGGAAAATGGACCATTGCTTGTCATTTGGGGCATATACTGTATATTCCCGAGAGTGCATACTACATTATTTAGTTCACATACCATAATGACATATCTACCTTCTGGGTCAATATCAATAAAGATTGAGGTGTATGCTATGTCTCTCTGGAGTAGAATCGCAACCCTTCTCTTTTTTTCAGGTATGAGGTATGTACACATGTAGTATAAAGGTTAAATTTAAGGATATGTTGGGGGGAATCCGTCCAGTGAGTCTCCTGGAGGAAAGCTATTCCAACTTTGGCCTTCTGGAGGTGTTTAAGTAGGAGGCTTCTCTTGGTAGGGGAGTTCAAACCCTTAACATTAAGGGTAGATAATCTTATTGACGACATTTAAATGTTGGGAAATTCTCGGTTGTGTAATTTTGCAATGTGAAGAACCTGTTGAGAGGAGAAAAAAAAGGAGGGGGAAGGGCAGGCGAGGGAGGGAATGAAAAGGGGATGGGGAGGAGGAAAGGGTAAGAGGGCTAAGGGTTAATCTTGAGTATGCATCAAAATGACATTTCTGAGATTGCAAATGTAAACATTGGTAGTACAAGATTTAGAAGTAACATGGTCATGGCAAGCGCATAAGAGCACTGCCCAAGGTCAAGCTGTAGCCCCTTGTCTTGGGGTCTTATTGTGGCACAAATGTAAGTATACATATACCTAATCTATGGAGGGGAGAGAGGGGGTACTAGCTATCCTACTAGCCATAAGTGTTTACCTCCCTGGCTAGGAAGGATATAACAAGACCTACAGGGTCTAAAAAAGATAAGGAATCCAAAGTACTTCCTATAGGACATGATTTACCCAATCACTATCAATTCAGAAGTGGGGAGTCCTGCTACTGTGGGTAATCAGATACCCGTATAGGGGAACTTTAACATATCCAGGAGGGTTCAATTTAGAGAGGGTATGGGGGTGCTACTTGGTGGATCTTGTACGTAACTTGGTCATCTTTCATGATAATAGAAACCTATTAGGTAAAAAAATATAAGAAAATATAAGAATAACAAACAGTAGTGCAACAACAAGATCAACATACATAACTGCTCGAATGTAGCAATCAAACCTGAAACTGTCTCTAACTTACAAACACTGTCAAACTTGTAAAGGATACACCTGAGAGGAGAGTGCAAAAAAAAAAGATGTAAAGGAGGCAATAAGTCACTGGTTCTGGGTGGTCTCAGGGAGGTTTCTGTTTGCTCACAAATGGACCCCTTCTGTGCTGTGGTGCTCTGTGGGGTAGAGGTTGCCACTGTGGAGCATTAACTCATAGGGATGGTGCATGTGGTTTTGTGTGATCCTGAGTGTCAATATTTGAGTCCATCAGCTTCCACTTCTGGAACAGTGATTGCACTTGTTGGGGAGTCGACGCGGTATAGAGTTGGCCATCTTTAACGATAAGTAATTTCACTGGGAAACCCCATTGATACTTGATTCCTTGAGAGCGTAGGATCTTAGTGCAGTTTGCATATATTCTCCTTAGGAAAAGTGTATGCGTAGATAGATCTGGAAAAATCTGAATGTTCTCAAAACTTTTCAGACAAACTTTTTCCCCTGAGGGAGGTGCTGATCAGTTTATTTTTGAAAGTAAAGTAATGCAATCTCGCAACCACATCCTTAGGTTTATCCATTGCTATGGATCTAGGTCTTGCAATTCTGTGGGCTCTATGCATCATGACATCATTATCTGAGGCTTCCTCGACAATCACCTTAAAATGTTCCTTCAGAAAGGGCTCTATATCTTGGGGTAGAACTGTTTCTGGTATGCCTCCTCTGATCCTGACATTGTTTCTTCTCAACCTATCCTCTAGGTCTGCTAGTTTCAGTTCAAGGTCAGATATTTGGGTTGCAAGAGATTCTGTATACATATTTAGTATGGTCAACAATTAGATCCTCCTGCTTTTTTCCAATGCGTCCATTCTATCTCCTATAGAGGCAATGTCTCCTTTAAATTCTGTGGTAGATTTTTCAAATATTTTTGTTATAGAGTCATAGTGGCCCGCCAGCAAAGTTTTGATGGTTTCTACTAGTGCAGGATGAGCTTCCAAGCTGGCAGATGTGCAAGATAATGAGTTTCTCAGAGTTTTGTCTGGTATGGAGTAAGAATCTGAGATCTCATCCTCTGAAGCATCTTGCCGGGTAGAGGGAGTAAAGTGATAGTGTTCAAGGACTGACTTTTTTTGAGAGCTAGGTGGCTTTGACTTCCTTTTATGGTTATGTGACATTATAAAGCTTTATAGAGTAGGTATGTCTTTCACTCTCTGAAAGAAGGAGCGTATAACTATATTGGTTTGATCTTTATGTGGCACCTCCTATAGTATTGAATATTGAAGCAAGGGAGGTAAAGATGGTGTCTTATCTTCACATGTGTATTAAGCAAGCTAGCTAGGGACGTGTTATATAACAGACCTTGGAGTCAGAATTAAGGTACCTGTGCCCCCCTCCAGGGATATATCCATTTAGGACGATATAAGGGTAGGGTAGTGGGGCTCATCTCATGTGGACGCAATATATAGGAAAAGGATGGATAGGGGGCCAGTACCACAGATCCACTCTCAAATCTGATCAAAAAGATTTCCCAAGGCAGGCTTCCTAGTAGTATTCCCTGGGATTCAGGTTGCAAGTATCAGAGTCCCAGAGTCCGGTAAAGGCCTAGAGCTATGATCGTATATTTGCAGTTCTTTGATATTTGTGAGTGGGCAGAGGTTCTGTACCCCTAAACTAGCTTGCAGACAAAGTCCCACATGTAATAAAGTAGACAGTGTGAGAAAAGCACTGCTAATCAATACATGTGGCGTGTTCAAATGTAGGCCACAGGCCTTTAACTCAACTAGGCCGCAATTCGGAGCCAAGTAGGGATCCTGTATTGTTAGGTATAGAGGACTGTTTGGGAGTTCTCCTTATAAGTGGATGCAGTACTAAGTGTTGTGCAACACTAGGAAGGCTGTGCTGGCTCTCTGTACTGGTGACTAAGTATTGCTGGCAAAGGTTAAATGTGTTTAGGGCCCAGTACTAGTACCAGACTGTCTTAATAGCAATGGGTGTTAGGATAGCAGGGGTTATGAGAGCTAATGGTGTACCAGGTATGCTGCTAAAGTCTATGGCCGTATAAAAACCTCCACATGTAGTGGGAATAAAGGGTGTGGGGAGCGTTTATGCCGGTGTATAAGCATTCAGCTTGTTAGCCGTATGAGATGGTAAAGACCACTTCCTTATTATCCCCTAATTGCCCCCTATGATACCTTCGGTAGCGTGGCCCGTGAAGGGTTTTCAGGAGAGGCCTGGATTCCGTTGCGCCCTATGCTTGTATGGCGTCGTCACGGCAGAAGGAGTTGAATGGCAGCCTATATGGCCCGGTTCATGCAGTGCGGGCTTCTTCGTCTCCCAGATCTGTATAGCTGTCTGCCTATAGAAGCGTATTCTCTGCTGGCCCTCCTCAAGCAAGGTATTGGAGGCAGGATCAGGAGGCGGCTATAGGCCTCGGCTTTAGCTGGCGGTGGTTAGCGGCTCCAGATGAAAGTCGACCTGCGAGTCGGACTCCGCAGGCACAATCCTCACCCCACCTGTTGTTAGTAGATCTGTGGGTGAGCGATTGAATGTTTTTTAGCCCTTAATGGTGTTTTAAAGTGCTTAGAAAGGTTTTTTCTGGCAAGAGCAGTGTGAAGACGCCTCCTCTCTCTGCGGCTGCTGGCTCTGCCCCATTATCTGTTGCTCTTTGATGCCGGTTAGTGGAGGGACAGTATTTATTTGTCATTAACCAGTTCATGGAGTTAATACTTGTGACTGTGATGGGACTTTAGCAGCAAATATTAGAGAAAATTATTTTGAGACTGGGAACCACTAACAGAAGGTAGTCATTGAATGTGTATATATTCAGGGTTTTACCATATTTCATGTTTGTTTCTGGGCTTTTATAGTGAGAGTGTTGCATATAGTTCATTAAATATAGTGTGCTAATTTCCTACGTTCATGTGCTATTTTCTAGCCAACTGTTTACAGATATGCTGCCTTACTTTCAAGTGCTTCAACCTTTAAGTATCATGTCCCTTTAAGGCCATACTCTTTATATATCTGTACTGTGTTATAAAAATTATGTTTGGACATTAATTTGGGGTAAATATTTAGGCTACTGCTTCCATTTATTTTTTTACTACTGAACTGGCGCTGTTAATATTTTATATTTTATACCATAAAAAGCCCTTAAAAATATAAACAAAACTTCTAAAAAAAAAATCTAAAATGAGACTAAATGCAGTATACATAGGTAATATTTAGTGGGTTATATACCTTTTTCACAAATTGTACATAATGCACTCCATTATTTATGTATCAATTATCATTACTTTTCTTAAAAAAACTAAATTTATGCTTACCTGATAAATTTATTTCTTTTGCGATGTACCGAGTCCACGGATTCATCCTAACTTGTGGGATATTGTCCTTCCTGACAGGAAGTAGCAAAGAGAGCACCACAGCAGAGCTGTCTATATAGCTCCCCCCTTAACTCCACCCCCCAGTCATTCGACGGAAGGCCAAGGAAGAAAAGGAGAAACTATAAGGTGCAGAGGTGACTGAAGTTTACATAAAAAAATACTAGCTGTCTTGAATAGACAGGGCGGGCCGTGGACTCAGTACATCGCAAAAGAAAGAAATTTATCAGGTAAGGATAAATTTTGTTTTCTTTTGCATGATGTACCGAGTCCACGGATTCATCCTAACTTGTGGGATACCAATACCAAAGCTTTAGGACACGGATGAAGGGAGGGACAAGACAGGAACCTAAACGGAAGACACCACTGCTTGCAAAACCTTTCTCCCAAAAATAGCCTCCGAAGAAGCAAAAGTATCAAATTTATAAAAATTTTAAAAGGTATGAAGCGACGACCAAGTCGCAGCCTTACAAATCAACAGAAGCATCATTTTTAAAAGCCCACGTGGAAGCTACCGCTCTAGTAGAATGAGCTGTAATCCTTTCAGGAGGCTGCTGTCCAGCAGTCTCATAAGCCAAACGGATGATGCTTTTCGGCCAAAAGGAAAGAGAAGTCGCCGTGGCCTTTTGACCCCTACGCTTTCCAGAATAGACAACAAACATAGAAGATGTTTGACGAAAATCTTTGGTTGCCTGCAAATAAAATTTCAAAGCATGAACCACGTCCAAGTTGTGCAACAGACGTTCCATCTTACAAGAAGGATTAGGACACAGAGAAGGAACAACAATTTCTTGATTGATATTCCTGTTAGTAACAACCTTAGGTAGGAACCCAGGCTTGGTACGCAAAACCACCTTATCAGCATGGAACACAAGATAAGGAGAATCACATTGTAATGCAGATAGTTCAGAAACTCTTCAAGCTGAAGAGATAGCAACTAGGAACAAAACTTTCCAAGATAAAAGCTTAATATCTATGGAATGCAAGGGTTCAAACGGAACCCCCTGAAGAACTCTAAGAACTAAATTTAGACTCCATGGCGTAGCAATAGGTTAAACACAGGCTTAATTCTAACTAAAGCCTGACAAAAAGCCCGAACGTCTGGAACATCTGCCAGACGCTTGTGCAACAAAATAGACAGAGCAGATATCTGTCCCTTTAGGGAACTAGCTTATAATCCTTTCTCCAATCCCTCTTGGAGAAAAGACAAAATCCTAGGAATCCTGATTTTACTCCAGGAGAAGCCTTTGGATTCGCACCAAAAAAGATATTTACGCCATATCTTATGATAAATTTTCCTGGTAACAGGCTTTCAAGCCTGAATCAAGGTATTTATGACTGACTCAGAGAAACCCCGCTTTGATAGAATCAAGCGTTCAATCTCCAAGCAGTCAGTTGCAGAGAAATTAGATTTGGATGCTTGAATGGACCTTGAATCAGAAGGTCCTGTCTCAATGGCAGAGACCATGGTGGAAGGGATGACATGTCCACCAGGTCTGCATACCAAGTCCTGCGTGGCCACGCAGGCACTATCAAAATCACAGATGCTCTCTCCTGTTTGATTCTGGCAATCAGACGTGGAAGGAGAGGGAAAGGTGGAAACACATAAGCCAGGTTGAACGAACAGGGTACTGCTAGAGCATCTATCAGTACAGCCTGAGGATCGATCCCTTGACCTGTAGCCGTAACGAGGAAGTTTGGCATTCTGATGAGATGCCATCAGATCCAACTCTGGTGTGCCCCATAGCCGAACCAGCTGAGCAAACACCTCCGGATGGAGTTTCCACTCCCCCGGATGAAAAGTCTGATGACTTAGAAAATCTGCCTCCCAGTTCTCTAAACCTGGGATATAGATCGCTGACAAATGGCAAGAGTGAGCCTCTGCCCATTGGATTATCCTTGAGATCTCTATCATCGCTAAGGAACTCTTTGTTCCGCCCTGATGATTGATATAAGCCCCAGTCATGATGTTGTCCGACTGAAACCTGATGAATCTGGCCGAAGCCAGCTGAGGCCATGCCTGGAGAGCATTGAATATCGCTCTTATTCCAGAATATTTATCGGTAGGAGAGCCTCCTCCCGAGTCCACAAACCCTGAGCTTTCAGGGAATTCCAGACTGCACCCCAGCCCAGAAGACTGGCGTTTGTCGTCACTATAACCCATTCTGGCCTGCGGGGAAACATTCCCTGGGACAGATGATCCTGTGACAACCACCAAAGAAGAGAGTCTCTGGTCTCTTGATCCAGATTTATCTGAGGAGATAAATCCACATAATCCCCATTCCACTGATTGAGCATGCATAGTTGCAGTGGTCTGAGATGCAAGCGAGCAAACTATGTCCATTGCCGCTACCATTAGTCCAATTACCTCCATACACTGAGCCACTGATGGCCGAGGAATTGAATGAAGAGCTTGGCAGGTGGACAAAATCTTTGATTTCCTGACCTCCGTCAGAAATATTTTCATGTCCACGAGTCCCTAGAAATGAAACTCTTGTGAGGGGGGAAAGAGAACTCTTTTTTACGTTCACTTTCCACCCGTGAGACCTTAGAAAGGCCAACACTAAGTCCGTGTGAGACTTGGCTAGATGGAAGGACGATGCTTGAATTAGAATGTCATCTAGATAAGGCGCCACTTCTATGCCCCGTGGCCTTAGAACTGCCAGAAGGGACCCTAGCACCTTTGTGAAGATTTGCGGCGCCGTGGCCAACCCGAAAGGAAGAGCCACAAACTGATAATGCTTGTCCAGAAAGGCGAACCTGAGGAACTGGTGATGATCTTTGTGGATAAGAATGTGCAGATACGCATCCTTTAAGTCCACGGTGGTCATATATTGACCCTCCTGGATCAATGGTAAGATAGTCCGAATGGTCCCCATCGTGAAAGATGGAACTCTTAGGAATTGGTTTAGGATCTTGATATCCAGAATTGGTCTGAAGGTCCCCTCCTTTTTGGGAACTATAAACAGATTGGAGTAGAACCCCTGCCTCTGTTCTGCTTTTGGAACTGGGCAGATCACTCCCATGGTAAAAAGGTCTTCTACACAGCGTAAGAACGCCTCTCTTTTTGTCGGGTTTACAGACAATTGAGAAAGATGGAACCTCCCCCTTGGAGGGGAATCCTTGAAATCTAGAAGGTATCCCTGGGTTACAATTTCTACTGCCCAAGAATCCTGAACATCTCTTGCCCAGGCCTGAGCAAAGAGAGAGAGTCTGCCCCCTACTAGCTCCGGTCCCGGATCGGAGGCTACCCCTTCATGCTGGCAGCAGCAGGCTTTTTGGCCTGTTTACCCTTGTTCCAAGCCTGATTAGGTCTCCAGGTTGGCTTGGATTGAGCAAAGTTCCCCTCTTGCTTTGCAGCAGGGGAAGAGGTAGAGGGACCACTCTTGAAGTTTCGACAGGAACGAAAATTATTTTGTTTGGTCCTTGTCTTATTTGACTTATCCTGAGGGAGGGTATGACCCTTCCCTCCAGTAATGTCTGAAATGATCTCTTTCAATGCAGGCCCGAATAGGGTCTTACCTTTGAAAGGTATGGACAAAAGCTTAGATTTAGATGACACATCAGCTGACCAGGACTTAAGCCATAACGCTCTATGCACTAAAATGGCAAAACCTGAATTCTTAGCCGCTAATTTAGCAAGATGAAAAGCAGCATCTGTAATAAAAGAATTAGCCAACTTAAGAGCCTTAATTCTGTCCAAAATATCATCTAGTGGAGTCTCTATCTGAAGAGCCTCTTCTAGAGCCTCAAACCAAAAGGCAGCTGCAGTGGTTACAGGAACAATGCATGCTATAGGTTGAAGAAGAAAACCTTGATGAACAAAAAATTTCTTTAGGAGATCCTCTAATTTTTTATCCATAGGATCAATGAAAGCACAACTGTCTTCAATAGGTATAGTTGTACGCTTAGCCAGGGTAGAAATAGCTCCCTCCACCTTAGGGACTGTCTGCCATGAGTCCTTTATGGTGTCAGAAATGGGAAACATTTTCTTAAAAACAGGAGGGGGAGAGAACGGAATACCTGGTTTATCCGACTCCTTAGTAACAATGTCCGAAATCCTCTTAGGGACCGGAAACACATCAGTGTAAACAGAAACCTCTAAATATTTGTCCATTTTACACAATTTCTCTGGAACTACAATAGGGTCACAATCATCCAGAGTAGCTAAAACCTCCCTGAGCAATAAGCGGAGGTGCTCTAGCTTAAATTTAAATGCCGTCATATCTGAATCTGTCTGAGAGAACATCTTTCCTGAATCAGAAATCTCTCCCTCAGACAGCAAATCCCTCATCCCTACTTCAGAACATTGTGAGGGAATATCGGATACGGCTACTAAAGCGTCAGAAGGCTCAGCATTTGTTCTTAACCCAGAGCTACTGCGCTTCCCTTGCAACCCAGGCAGCTTAGATAAAACCTCTGTGAGGGTAGTAGTCATAACTGAAGCCATATCTTGCAAGGTGAAAGAATTAGACGCACTAGAAGTACTTGGCGTCGCTTGTGCGGGTGTTACTGGTTGTGACACTTGGGGAGAACTAAATGGCAAAACCTGATTTCCTTCTGTCTGAGAATCATCTAATGCTAAACTTTTATAAGTCAAAATATGCTGTTTGCAATTTATAGACATTTCAGTACAAGTGGGATACATTCTAAGAGGGGGTTCCACAATGGCTTCTAAACAAATTGAACAATGAGTTTCCTCAGTGTCAGACATGTTTAACAGACTAGTAATAAAGCAAGCAAGCTTGGAAAACACTTTATTTAATGAAAAAAACACAATTTGCAAAAACGGTACTGTGCCTTTAAGAGAAAAAAAAGGCATACACAAACTGCAAAACAGGTTAAAATTGCTTCAATTTTTCTGAAATTTTAACAGTGTACCTACTAAGCTTTAGAAGGATTGCACCACAAGTTAATAAGCAATAAACCCCCAAATGAAAAAAACGGATTGAAATATGTCTAAAACAGGTTAAAACCCCCTAAAGCACCTTGCCACAGCTATGCTGTGGCCCTACCTGCCCTTAGGAAGTGATAATATGGGGTTTAAAGCTTCAATTAGTCCCTCAGAAGACTCTCATGACCTCAGGAGAAGTTGCTTGCTGCTTGTAAATGTAGGCCCTGTCCACCTCACTCGATGTTACTGGGGCCTACACAAAACTAACAAAGCCTGCCTGAAAGCCATGTGGGTTATAAACAACCCCAAAGAACCCTCAAGCAAATGTCCCATAAAACAGAAAACGTTACTCCCAGACACAAAAACGTTTGTCCCAAATTCACATAACAAACTGAGTGCCCACAAAAAATTAACCCTTTATGCAAGCTAGTAAAAACCTCTGATAACACTAGGATTACTGCTTACCATTCCCCTAATGGGGACACTGTCATCCTTTCTGAGTTAACACAGTCTCTGCAGAAAATATGACTGAACATACCTCATTGCTGTATAGCAAGAAACTGTTCCTCACACTGAAGTTTTCCTGTACTCCTCAGCTTCTGTGGGAACAGCAGTGGACCTTAGTTACAAATGCTAAGATCATCATCCTCCAGGCAGAAATCTTCATCTATGTCCTGCCTGAGAGTAAATAGTACAACACCGGTACCATTTAAAAATAACAAACACTTGATTGAAGATAAAATAAAACTAACAGTTTAACACCTCTTCTCTTTACTCTTCCTGCTTAGAGACAGCAAAAAGAATGACTGGGGAGTGGAGTTAAGGGGGAGCTATATAGACAGTTCTGCTGTGGTGCTCTCTTTGCTACTTCCTGTCAGAAAGGACAATATCCCACAAGTTAGGATGAATCCGTGGACTCGGTACATCATGCAAAAGAAAAAAAAACACCCACCCTATAATTCTAATAGATGGCTAGATTACAAGTGGAGCTCCCGCTCACACGTTAACTCCACTAGCCGGAGGCTGTTTGCATACGCCGGGTTGCGCTCATGTTACAAGTTGAAAGTAAAAGTTTGCGCGAGAGTGTAAACCTGACATACACAAAAAAAGTTATTGAACATACTTGACCCACTTTTCCCCACTTGAAAGGCCTCTGAACAAATTTTATGTATGTATTTAAACAAAGATTTATATTGCTATACATACAGTATACATCACACAAACGTGAGCTCACACAAATACACATACAGTCTTTGAGTCATCACAATAATTTCTAGAATCAGTGGCTGCAGGGGGATACGTTACATGGATGACATAGGTTGAAATGATAAAGTTATTCTGTGTTGTTTTTTAAAAAGGGGGGAAATAGTGTAGCTGTTATGGTGTTTTTCCAATGAAAAGCCTGATAAATACAGTACATTCATTGCTCAGATACAAATATTAATAAGTGAACACATAGCTGTTCTGCCTATAAATTAGACAGCCGCTAGACAGCCTGAATCTAAAGGGAGAACTGGTATTTGACACCATGAAACAACATTCTCATAAGACGAAATGACTGTATGATCTGACAAAACAAAGTGGCCTTTAATTCTGTGTTGCAGCCGGCTCTGTAATGTGAAGTTGCTTAATCAGGAGATTCACTAATCTATTTATTGAGCATCTGTCCATCTTTAATGTTTGCTGCTTTAGCAACATAATTGGTGTCTTATCTTAAAAGGTCACACAGAATTGTGTCAATAACAAATCTCAAACAGAATGGGGATTTTCTGAAGCACATGGGTAAGCAGAATAAGACTCACTGCAGTGAGTTCTAACTGCTGCCTTTCTTAGCTACTTATATATAACACATATGTATACTGTGTGTAAGAATAGGGCTTATTGGAGGCTTGTATGCTATGAAAGGGACAGAAAAGTGAACAACAAAATGTTCTAATGTGTTACAGCTTTTTATTATTGCATTATTGCATGTATATACATAAGTGTTTAACTACTGTAAAGAGGCTCTGTGAGGGTCTGTTGCATTTATTTTCTCTTTTAAAGTAAGTTTTTCTGTTTAAGTTAAGAATGAAACAAGGGAGTTTTTAAATTGTTTGCTGTGTAATAGCGTGCAGTTTAAAACGTAACTGTTTTTATTTAAAGGGACATTTTCCAATTTACTTTTATCACCAATTTTGCTTTGTTCCCTTTGTATTCTTTGTTGAAAGCTTAACCTAGGAGGTTCATATGCTAATTTCTTAGACCTTGAAGGCCACCTCTTTTCAGAATGCATTTTAACAGTTTTTCACCACTAGAGGGTATTAGTTCATGTGTTTCATATAGATAACACTGTGCTCGTGCACGTGAAGTTATCTGGGAGCAGGCACTGATTGGCTAAACTGTAAGTCTGTCAAACGAACTGAAATAAAGGGGCAGTTTGCAGAGGCTTAGATACAAGATAATCACAGAGGTTAAAAGTATATTAATATAACTGTGTTTGTTATGCAAAACTGGGGAAGGGGTAATAAAGGGATTATCTATCTTTTAAAACAATAAAAACTCTGGTGTAGACTGTCCCTTGCTTTTAACTTTTAACTTTTAACATTCCTTTTCTTTCCCCTCCTATTTTCCTGTGTGTGTAAAAAGTACACTAACACCCATAAACTACCTATTAACCCCTAAACCGAGGCCCTCCCGCATCGCAAACACTTAAAAAAAATTAGCCCCTAATCTGTCGAATCGGACATCGCCGCCACTATAATAAATATATTAACCCCTAAAACGCCGCACTCCGGCCTCGCAAACATTAGTTAATAATATTAACCCCTAATCTGACGTCCCTAACATCACCGACACCTACCTACATTTATTAACCCCTAATCTGCCACCCTCAACGTCGCCGCCACTATACTAAAGTTATTAACCACTAAATCTAAGTATAACCATAACCCCCCCTAACTTAAATATCATTTAAATAAATCTAAAAAAAATTACTATAATTAACTAAATTATTCCTATTTAAAACTAAATACCTATAAAATAAACCCTAAGATAGCTAAAATATAACTAATAGTTACATTGTAGCTATCTTAGGGTTTATTTTTATTTTACAGGCAAGTTTGTATTTATTTTAACTAGGTAGAATAGTTATTAAATAGTTATTAACTATTTAATAACTACCTAGCTAAAATACATACAAAAGTACCTGTAAAATAAAACCTAACATAAGTTACAATAACACCTAACACTACACTATAATTAAATGACTTAAATATTAAATTAAATAGAAATAAATAAAATTAGCTAAAGTACAAAAACAAACAAGCACTAAATTACAGAAAATAATAAACAAATTACAAGATTTTTAAACTAATTACACCTAATCTAATCCCCCTAACAAACTAAAAAAGCCCCCCCCAAAATAAAAAAGCCCTACCCTACACTAAATTACAAATAGCCCTTAATAGGGCCTTTTGCGGGGCATTGCCCCAAAGTAATCAGATCTTTTGCCTGTAAAAAAAAAAAAAAAATCCCCCCCACAACATTAAAACCCACCACCCACACAACCAACCCTACTCTAAAACCCACCCAATACCCCCTTAAAAAAAACCTAACACTAACCCCTTGAAGATCACCTAACCGGGAGAAGTCTTCATCCAACCGGGGGCCGAAGTCCTCAACGAAGCCGGGAGAAGTCTTCATCCAAGCTGGGCGAAGTGGTCCTCCAGACGGGCAGAAGTCTTCATCCAGACGGCATGTTCTATCTTCAACCATCCGGCGCCAAGCGGGTCCATCTTCAAGACAACCGACGCAGAGCATCCTCTTCATCTGACGGCTCTTCTGGAATGAAGGTTCCTTTAAATGACGTCATCCAAGATGGCGTCCCTTCAATTCCGAATGGCTGATAGAATTCTATCAACCAATCGGAATTAAGGTAGAACAAATCCTATTGGCTGATACAATCAGCCAATAGGATTAAGCTTGCATTCTATTGGCTGATTGGAACAGTACTGAAACTCAGTGGGATGATTCACAAGACTGGGCAGTTAACTTAGAGGGTTATACTTTATTTAGGAGGGACAGAAGTAATAAAAGGGGTGGATGAATCTGCATGTATATTAAACCTAACAAACCTACAATAAGGGAAGATATTTATGAGGATACAGGTGATAATGTAGAGACCCTGAGGCAGGGCCGACACTAGAAATTTTGGGGCCCTGACTTAACCATTGACCAGGGCCCCCCCATACACACACACTTTGACATGTGCAATTTTTGACTAAGTGACTAAAACGAATATGCACTTTATTCTTAAGTGTAGTCAAACTTGGAAAGGTTGTAAAGGTAGTAACACACAAACATAGAAAACCCAATTTATGCTTACCTGATAAATTTATTTCTCTTGTGGTGTATCCAGTCCACGGATCATCCATTACTTGTGGGATATTCTCATTCCCAACAGGAAGTTGCAAGAGGACACCCACAGCAGAGCTGTTATATAGCTCCTCCCCTAACTGCCATATCCAGTCATTCGACCGAAAACACGCTGAGAAAGGAGAAACCATAGGGTGCAGTGGTGACTGTAGTTTAAATGAAAAAATTACCTGCCTTAAAATGACAGGGCGGGCCGTGGACTGGATACACCACAAGAGAAATAAATTTATCAGGTAAGCATAAATTGTGTTTTCTCTTGTAAGGTGTATCCAGTCCACGGATCATCCATTACTTGTGGGATACCAATACCAAAGCTAAAGTACACGGATGAAGGGAGGGACAAGGCAGGTACTTAAACGGAAGGTACCACTGCCTGTAAAACCTTTCTCCCAAAAATAGCCTCCGAAGAAGCAAATTTATCAAATTTGTAGAATTTTTAAAAAGTATGAAGCGAAGACCAATTCGCCGCCTTACAAATCTGTTCAACAGAAGCCTCATTTTTAAAGGCCCAAGTGGAAGCCACAGCTCTAGTAGAATGAGCTGTAATCCTTTCAGGAGGCTGCTGGCCAGCAGTCTCATAGGCTAAGCGGATTATGCTTCTTAGCCAAAAAGAAAGAGAGGTTGCCAAAGCCTTTTGACCTCTCTTCTGTCCAGAGTAGATAACAAACAAAGCAGATGTTTGACAAAAATCTTTAGTAGCTTGTAAGTAAAACTTTAAAGCACGAACCATGTCCAGATTGTGTAATAGACGTTCCTTCTTTGAAGAAGGATTAGGACACAAGGATGGAACAACAATCTCTTGATTGATATTCTTGTTAGATACCACCTTAGGTAAAAACCCAGGTTTGGTACGCAGGACTACCTTATCCATATGGAAGATCAGATAAGGAGAATCACATTGTAAAGCAAATAACTCGGAGACTCTACGAGCCGAGGAAATAGCTACCAAAAACAGAACTTTCCAAGATAAAAGTTTGATATCTATGGAATGAAGAGGTTCAAACGGAACTTCTTGAAGAACCTTAAGAACCAAATTTAAGCTCCATGGGGGAGCAACAGGTTTAAACACAGGCTTGATTCTAACCAAAGCCTGACAAAATGCCTGAATGTATGGAACATCTGCCAGACGCTTGTGCAAAAGAATAGACAGAGCAGAAATCTGTCCTTTTAAGGAACTAGCTGACAATCCTTTTTCCAAACCATCTTGGAGAAAAGATAATATCCTGGGAATCCTAACCCTTGGATTCACACCAATAAAGATATGTACGCCATATTTTATGGTAAATTTTCCTGGTGACAGGCTTTCGTGTCTGTATTAAGGTATCAATGACTGACTCGGAGAAGCCACGCTTTGATAAAATCAAGCATTCAATCTACAGGCAGTCAGCCTCAGAGAAATTAGATTTGGATGGTTGAAAGGATCCTAAAGTAGAAGGTCCTGTCTCAGAGGCAGAGTCCAAGGTGGAAAGGATGACATGTCCACCAGATCTGCATACCAGGTCCTGCGTGGCCACGCAGGCGCTATCAAAATCACTGATGCTCTCTCCTGCTTGGCCTTGGCAATCAGTCGAGGGAGCAGAGGAAACGGTGGAAACACATAAGCCAGGTTGAAAGACCAGGGTGCTGCTAGAGCATCTATTAGCGTCGCCTTGGGATCCCTGGACCTGGATCCGTAACAAGGAAGCTTGGCGTTCTTGCGAGACGCCATGAGATCCAGTTCTGGTTTGCCCCAACGATGAATCAATTGTGCAAACACCTCCGGATGGAGTTCCCACACTCCCGGATGAAAAGTCTGACGACTTAAAAAATCCGCCTCCCAGTTCTCTACACCTGGGATATGGATAGCTGATAGGTGGCAAGAGTGAGTCTCTGCCCAGCGAATTATCTTTGAGACTTCTAACATCGCTAGGGAACTTCTTGTTCCCCCTTGATGGTTGATGTAAGCAACAGTCGTGATGTTGTCCGACTGAAATCTGATGTACCTCAGAGTTGCTAACTGAGGCCAAGCCTGAAGAGCATTGAATATCGCTCTTCCAGAATATTTATTGGAAGGAGTGTCTCCTTCCAATGCCTGAGGAAACAGTATATCTGAGAAACGCGTCGCATGTAATCTTTATGTTTAAGATATATGTTTTAACACTGAGATGAGTGGTATTGTTATATATATATTTTTTATATTTTTTAAATAAATTTACTTTTTACCATATCCACTCTAAGTGTTTTAACTACCACTTCTTGCTGCTATGCTACTATAGAGTACCAATACTCTAATACCCACCCATCTGTTACCACACCTTGGAACAGCTAGCTGGACTGCTGTGAAATCCAGCCTGTCTCTATGGGCAAGATTGATTGCCTTCACTACATGTGAGTATCCTGTGCATATTGGGGTGTTATTGTGCCTTATACCACCATTGATCTGCACCATTGGCGCCTCTGTACTTTGTTTCACTTCTTTATTCCCGAATAGGGTCTGCCCCTTGAAGGGAATGTTAAGCAGCTTAGATTTTGAAGTCACGTCAGCTGACCATGATTTAAGCCATAGCGCCCTGCGCGCCTGTATAGCAAAACCAGAATTCTTAGCCGTTAGTTTAGTCAAATGAACAATGGCATCAGAAAACAAAGGAATTGGCTAGCTTAAGTGCTCTAAGCTTGCCAAGTATGTCATCCAATGGAGTCGCTACCTGTAAAGCCTCTTCCAGAGACTCAAACCAGAACGCCGCAGCAGCAGTGACAGGAGCAATGCATGCAAGGGGATGTAGGATAAAACCTTATTGAATAAACATTTTCTTAAGGTAACCTTCTAATTTTTTATCCATTGGATCTAAAAAAGCACAACTGTCCTCGACAGGGATAGTAGTTCGCTTTGCTAAAGTAGAAACTGCTCCCTCCACCTTAGGAACTGTCTGTCATAAGTCCCGTGTGGTGGCGTCTATTGGAAACATTTTTCTAAAAATAGGAGGGGAAGAGAACGTCACACCTGGTCTATCCCATTCCTTAGTAATAATTTCTGTAAACCTTTTAGGTATTGGAAAAACATCAGTACACACCGGCACTGCATAGTATTTATCCAGTCTACACAATTTCTCTGGCACTGCAATTGCATCACAGTCATTCAGAGCAGCTAAAACCTCCCTGAGAAACACGCAGAGGTGTTCAAGCTTAAATTTAAATGTAGAAATATCAGAATCAGGTTGCATCATCTTTCCTGAGTCAGAAACATCACCCACAGAAAGAAGTTCTCCTTCCTCAGCTTCTGCATATTGTGAGGCAGTATCAGACATGGTTCTTAAAGCGTCAGTATGCTCTGCATTTCGTCTAACCCCAGAGCTATCTCGCTTACCTCTAAATTCAGGTAGTCTGGCTAATACCGCTGACAGTGTATTATCCATGACTGCCGCCATGTCTTGTAAAGTAATCGCTATGGGCGCCCTAGATGTACTTGGCGCCATTTGAGCGTGAGTCCCTTGAGCGGGAGTCAAAGGATCTGACACGTGGGGAGAGTTAGTCGGCATAACTTCCCCCTCGTCAGATTCCTCTGGTGATAAATTTTTTAAAGACAGAATATGATCTTTATTGCTTAAAGTGAAATCAGTACATTTGGTAGACATTCTAAGAGGGGGTTCCACCATGGCTTTTAAATATAATGAACAAGGAGTTTCCTCTATGTCAGACATGTTTGTACAGACTAGCAATGAGACTAGCAAGCTTGGAAAACACTTTAAATCAAGTTAACAAGCAAATATAAGAAACGGTACTGTGCCTTTAAGAGAAACAAATTTTGTCAAAATTTGAAAAACAGTGAAAAAAGGCAGTAAATCAAATGAAATTTTTACAGTGTATGTAATAAGTTAACAGAGCATTGCACCCACTTGCAAATGGATGATTAACCCCTTAATTAAAAAAAACGGATAAAAAAAACGATATAGACATTTTTTAACAGACACAACAAACTGCCACAGCCTGCTGTGGCCCTACCTTCCCCAATAAACGACTTTGTGAAAGCCTTTGAGCCCTTTAGAGATGTCCTATAGCATACAGGGGACTCCTGAGGGAAGCTGGATGTCACAGTTTGTAATTTTAACTGTACCAACTGTAACTTTTATACTACAACAGTGGAAAGCCTCAGGAAACTGTTTCTAGGCAAAATTTAAGCCAGCCATGTGGAAAAAACTAGGCCCCAATAAAGTTTTATCACCAAAGCATATATAAAAACA
This sequence comes from Bombina bombina, assembly GCF_027579735.1. NCBI lineage: Eukaryota > Metazoa > Chordata > Amphibia > Anura > Bombinatoridae > Bombina > Bombina bombina. The sequence goes on along the minus strand of NC_069502.1, from coordinate 341,998,397 downwards.
ATTAAACATGCCAGCAAACATTTTATATTGCAATTTTATAAGGGTATTAACCCCTGAGAGTAAGCATGATACCAGTCCCTATTAAATCACTGTATTCAGGCTTAATTTACATTAATCCGGTATCAGCAGCATTTTCTAGCATTTTCCATTTCTAGAAAAAATTGTAACTGCACATACCTCATAGCAGAGTAACCTGCACGCCATTCTCCCGCTGAAGTTACCTCTCTCCTCAGACATATGTGAGAACAGCAATGGATCTTAGTTACAACCTGCTAAGATCATAGAAAACTCAGGCAGATTCTTCTTCTATTTACTTCCTGAGATAAAATAGTACAACTCCGGTACCATTTAAAATAACTAACTTTTGATTGACTAACTATATTTCACCACTCTCTATTACTACCTCCATGCGTGTTGAGAGTTGCAAGAGAATGACTGGATATGGCAGTTAGGGGAGGAGCTATATAACAGCTCTGCTGTGGGTGTCCTCTTGCAACTTCCTGTTGGGAATGAGAATATCCCACAAGTAATGGATGATCCGTGGACTGGATACACCTTACAAGAGAAACACACAGACACACTCATACACTGAAACACACACTCACACATAAGGATTCACATATAGACACTCTAACAGACACGCAAAGAAACACACAAACACACGCAGACACAGACACCCAAACAGACACTCAGCACTTGTTTACATTGACCTGACAAGTGATGAAGTAGACTACAGTTTTGTCAAAAAACATAATTTATGTAAGAACTTACCTGATAAATTCATTTCTTTCATATTAGCAAGAGTCCATGAGCTAGTGACGTATGGGATATACATTCCTACCAGGAGGGGCAAAGTTTCCCAAACCTCAAAATGCCTACAAATACACCCCTCACCACACCCACAAATCAGTTTAACGAATAGCCAAGAAGTGGGGTGATAAGAAAAAAGTGCGAAAGCATAAAAATAAGGAATTCGAATAATTGTGCTTTATACAAAAAAATCATAACCACCACAAAAAAGGGTGGGCCTCATGGACTCTTGCTAATATGAAAGAACTGAATTTATCAGGTAAGTTCTAACATAAATTATGTTTTCTTTCATGTAATTAGCAAGAGTCCATGAGCTAGTGACATATGGGATAATGACTACCCAAGATGTGGATCTTTCCACACAAGAGTCACTAGAGAGGGAGGGATAAAATAAAGACAGCCAATTCCGCTGAAAAAATAATCCACACCCAAAATAAAGTTTAAATTTTATAATTAAAAAAACTGAAAACATAAGCAGAAGATTCAAACTGAAACAGCTGCCTGAAGTACTTTTCTACCAAAAACAGCTTCAGAAGAAGAAAACACATCAAAATGGTAGAATTTAGTAAAAGTATGCAAAGAAGACCAAGTTGCTGCTTTGCAAATCTGATCAACCGAAGCTTCATTCCTAAACGCCCAGGAAGTAGAAACTGACCTAGTAGAATGAGCTGTAATCCTTTGAGGCGGAGTTTTACCCGACTCGACATAAGCATGATGAATTAAAGATTTCAACCAAAATGCCAAAGAAATGGCAGAGGCCTTCTGACCTTTCCTAGAACCGGAAAAGATAACAAATAGACTAGAAGTCTTTCGGAAATTCTTAGTGGCTTCAACATAATATTTCAAAGCTCTAACTACATCCAAAGAATGCAATGATTTCTCCTTAGAATTCTTAGGATTAGGACATAATGAAGGAACCACAATTTCTCTACTAATGTTGTTGGAATTCACAACCTTAAGTAAAAATTCAAAAGAAGTTTGCAACACTGCCTTATCCTGGTGAAAAATCAGAAAAGGAGACTCACAAGAAAGAGCAGATAATTCAGAAACTCTTCTGGCAGAAGAGATGGCCAAAAGGAACAAAACTTTCCAAGAAAGTAATTTAATGTCCAATGAATGCATAGGTTCAAACGGAGGAGCTTGAAGAGCCCCCAGAACCAAATTCAAACTCCAAGAAGGAGAAATTGACTTAATAACAGGTTTTATACAAACCAAAGCTTGTACAAAACAATGAATATCAGGAAGATTAGCAATCTTTCTGTGAAATAGAACAGAAAGAGCAGAGATTTGTCCTTTCAAGGAACTTGCAGACAAACCTTTATCCAAATCATCCTGAAGAAACTGTAAAATTCTCGGAATTCTAAAAGAATGCCAGGAAAAATGATGAGAAAGACACCAAGAAATATAAGTCTTCCAGACTCTATAATATATCTCCCTAGATACAGATTTACGAGTCTGTAACATAGTATTAATCACAGAGTCAGAGAAACCTCTTTGACTAAGAATCAAGCGTTCAATCTCCATACCTTTAAATTTAAGGATTTGAGATCCTGATGGAAAAAAGGACCTTGCGACAGAAGGTCTGGTCTTAACGGAAGAGTCCACAGTTGGCAAGAGGCCATCCGGACAAGATCCGCATACCAAAACCTGTGAGGCCATGCTGGAGCTACCAGCAGAACAAACGAGCATTCCTTCAGAATCTTGGAGATCACTCTTGGAAGAAGAACTAGAGGCGGAAAGATATAAGCAGGATGATACTTCCAAGGAAGTGACAATGCATCCACTGCTTCCGCCTGAGGATCCCTGGATCTGGACAGATACCTGGGAAGTTTCTTGTTTAGATGAGAGGCCATCAGATCTATTTCTGGAAGTCCCCACATTTGGACAATCTGAAGAAATACCTCTGGGTGAAGAGACCATTCGCCCGGATGCAACGTTTGGCGACTGAGATAATCCGCTTCCCAATTGTCTATACCTGGGATATGAACCGCAGAAATTAGACAGGAGCTGGATTCCGCCCAAACCAGAATTTGAGATACTTCTTTCATAGCCAGAGGGCTGTGAGTCCCTCCTTGATGATTGATGTATGCCACAGATGTGACATTGTCTGTCTGAAAACAAATGAACGATTCTCTCTTTAGAAGAGGCCAAGACTGAAGAGCTCTGTAAATTGCAAATTGCAGTTCCAAAATATTGATCGGTAATCTCACCTCCTGAGATTCCCAAATCCCTTGTGCCGTCAGAGACCCCCACACAGCTCCCCAACCTGTAAGACTTGCATCTGTTGAGATTACAGTCCAGGTCGGAAGAACAAAAGAAGCCCCCTGAACTAAACGATGGTGATCTGTCCACCACGTCAGAGAGTGTCGTACAATCGGTTTTAAAGATATTAATTGAGATATCTTTGTGTAATCCCTGCACCACTGGTTCAGCATACAGAGCTGAAGAGGTCGCATGTGAAAACGAGCAAAGGGGATCGCGTCCGATGCAGCAGTCATAAGACCTAGAATTTCCATGCATAAGGCTACCGAAGGGAATGATTGTGACTGAAGGTTTCGACAAGCTGATATCAATTTTAGACGTCTCTTGTCTGTCAAAGATAGAGTCATGGACACTGAATCTATCTGGAAACCCAAAAAAATTACCCTTGTCTGAGGAATCAATGAACTTTTTAGTAAATTGATCCTCCAACCATGATCTTGAAGAAACAACACAAGTCGATTCGTATGAGATTCTGCTAAATGTGAAGACTGAGCAAGTACCAAGATATCGTCCAAATAAGGAAATACCACAATACCCTGTTCTCTGATTACAGACAGAAGGGCTCCGAGAAACTTTGTAAAAATTCTTGGAGCTGTTGCTAGGCCAAATGGCAGAGCCACAAACTGGTAATGCTTGTCTAGGAACGAGAATCTCAGAAACTGATAGTGATCTGGATGAATCGGAATATGCAGATATGCATCCTGTAAATCTATTGTAGACATATAATGCCCTTGCTGAACAAAAGGCAGGATAGTCCTTACAGTTACCATTTTGAATGTTGGTATCCTTACATAACGATTCAATATTTTTAGATCCAGAACTGGTCTGAAGGAATTCTCCTTCTTTGGTACAATGAAGAGATTTGAATAAAACCCCATCCCCTGTTCCAGAACTGGAACTGGCATAATTACTCCAGCCAACTCTAGATCTGAAACACATTTCAGAAATGCTTGAGCCTTCGCTGGATTTACTGGGACACGGGAAAGAAAAAATCTCTTTGCAGGAGGCCTTATCTTGAAGCCAATTCTGTACCCTTCTGAAACAATATTCTGAATCCAAAGATTGTGAACGGAATTGATCCAAATTCCTTTGAAAAAACGTAATCTGCCCCCTACCAGCTGAGCTGGAATGAGGGCCGCACCTTCATGTGGACTTAGGAGCTGGCTTTGATTTTCTAAAAGGCTTGGATTTATTCCAGACTGGAGATGGTTTCCAAACTGATACCGCTCCTGAGGATGAAGGATCAGGCTTTTGTTCCTTGTTGTGACGAAAGGAACGAAAACGATTATTAGACCTAAATTTACCTTTAGATTTTTTATCCTGTGGTAAAAAAGTTCCTTTCCCTCCAGTAACAGTTGAGATAATAGAATCCAACTGAGAACCAAATAATTTATTACCCTGGAAAGAAAGGGAAAGCAGAGTAGACTTAGAAGACATATCAGCATTCCAAGTTTTAAGCCATAAAGCTCTTCTAGAGCCATATACCTGACATCAACTCTAATGATATCAAAGATGGCATCACAAATATAATTATTAGCATGTTGAAGAAGAATAATAATGCTATGAGAATTATGATCTGTTACTTGTTGCGCTAAAGCTTCCAACCAAAAAGTTGAAGCTGCAGCAACATCCGCCAAAGATATAGCAGGTCTAAGAAGATTACCTGAACACAAGTAAGCTTTTCTTAGAAAGGATTCAATTTTCCTATCTAAAGGATCCTTAAAGGAAGTACCATCTGCCGTAGGAATGGTAGTACGCTTAGCAAGAGTAGAGACAGCCCCATCAACCTTAGGGATTTTGTCCCAAAATTCTAATCTGTCAGATGGCACAGGATATAATTGCTTAAAACGTTTAGAAGGAGTAAATGAATTACCCAAATTATTCCATTCCCTGGAAATTACTTCAGAAATAGCACCAGGAACAGGAAAAACTTCTGGAATAACTACAGGAGATTTAAAAACCTTATCTAAACGTTTAGATTTAGTATCAAGAGGACCAGAATCCTCAATTTCTAATGCAATTAGGAATTCTTTAAGTAAAGAACGAATAAATTCCATTTTAAATAAATATGAAGATTTATCAGCATCAACCTCTGAGACAGAATCCTCTGAACCAGAAGAGCCATTATCAGAATCAGAATGATGATGTTCATTTAAAAATTCATCTGAAAAATGAGAAGTTTTAAAAGACTTTTTACATTTACTAGAAGGAGGAATAACAGACATAGCCTTCTTAATGGATTTAGAAACAAAATCTCTTATGTTATCAGGAACACTCTGAGTATTAGATGTTGATGGAACAGCAACAGGTAATGTAACTTTACTAAAGGAAATATTATCTGCATTAACAAGTTTGTCATGACATTCAATACAAACAACAGCTGGAGGAACAGCTACCAAAAGTTTACAGCAGATACACTTAGCTTTGGTAGCTCCAGCACCAGGCAGCGATTTTCCAGAAGTATCTTCTGACTCAGCTTCAACATGGGACATCTTGCAATATGTAATAGAAAAAACAACATATAAAGCAAAATTGATCAAATTCCTTAAATTACAGTTTCAGGAATGGGAAAAAATGCCAGTGAACAAGCTTCTAGCAACCAGAAGCAATAAAAAATGAGACTTAAATAATGTGGAGACAAAAGTGACGCCCATATTTTTTTAGCACCAAATAAGACGCCCACATTATTTGGCGCCTAAATGCTTTTGGCGCCAAAAATGACGCCACATCCGGAACGCTGACATTTTTGGCGCAAAAGAACGTAAAAAATGACGCAACTTCCAGCGACACGTATGACGCCGGAAACAGAAAAAAAAATTTACGCCAAAAAAGTCCGCGCCAAGAATGACGCAATAAAATGAAGCATTTTCAGCCCCCGCGAGCCTAACAGCCCACAGGGAAAGTCAAATTTTAAGGTAAGAAAAAATTTGTTTTATTCAAATGCATTATCCCAAATATGAAACTGACTGTCTGAAAATAAGGAATGTTGAACATCCTGAGTCAAGGCAAATAAATGTTTGAATACATATATTTAGAACTTTATAAAAAAAGTGCCCAACCATAGCTTAGAGTGTCACAGAAAATAAGACTTACTTACCCCAGGACACTCATCTACATGTTGTAGAAAGCCAAACCAGTACTGAAACGAAAATCAGCAGAGGTAATGGTATATATATAAGAGTATATCGTCGATCTGAAAAGGGAGGTAAGAGATGAATCTCTACGACCGATAACAGAGAACCTATGAAATAGACCCCGTAGAAGAAGATCATTGAATTCAAATAGGCAATACTCTCTTCACATCCCTCTGACATTCACTGCACGCTGAGAGGAAAACCGGGCTCCAACCTGATGCGGAGCGCATATCAACGTAGAATCTAGCACAAACTTACTTCACCACCTCCATAGGAGGCAAAGTTTGTAAAACTAATTTGTGGGTGTGGTGAGGGGTGTATTTGTAGGCATTTTGAGGTTTGGGAAACTTTGCCCCTCCTGGTAGGAATGTATATCCCATACGTCACTAGCTCATGGACTCTTGCTAATTACATGAAAGAAAAGGAGATTTACAAAACAAAATATGGAGTTCTGATTATCTTTTTGTCAACGAAGATGCCAACTAAATAATGACAACAGCATGCAGTGGCTGAAAGGAAGGGCCCTGAACTGACTAAACAATAATTTAAAGGTTAAATGGTGGATTGGTGACTTACAGAAAGGACTCATTAGTTTCAAAGTCTGAAGAAAGATGTGAATAATTAGTAGTAAGGTCAAAATGTCCTAAAAAGGAGCAGACAATGGACACACACTGTTACGGTACCAACTGTGTACCAAGGGTTAACCCCAGATGAACAATGTCCTGCATAGACAATCAGCAATTCACAACCCAGCCAGTTTCAGGTTTAAAACAGAATGACAACTTTATTTGAAGGCAGCATACAGATTTATACAGGTTTTTGACCCCCCCCCCCAGATGGGGGTTGAAAGAATGTTGTACATTAGATAAAAGGGAGAAGCGCCCTTTACATGATACAATAGGATTATTTTACTTAAACACTTCAACCACAAAACACTCTTGACTCTTCTTATCACTTTCTCTCTGGAGGTGATCAAACAATAGAATGCTAAGCATTAATTAGATTGTAGCTGGAGCCAGCCACTTGTGGTTAGAAAATAAAGTTAACACTTTCAGTCCTGACCGAAGGGTCTGTCACATAGCTCCCCCCTTGTGGAACACTCCGGCAGACCCGGCTTGACCCTTTTGCGGGTCAACCTGGGGATGACCGGACTAAGGGGTGGTAGGCATGTCAGTTTGCTGGGACAATCCATTTGTATTCCCGTTATGAGAGAGAATTCCTGTCCATACAAACAAGGGTTCAACTTCCTCAGTGCCCAGACTAGGGCTAAACAGTCCTTCAAAATCTCATCAGCTTCTTTACGAGTTTTCTGTACCTGCTCTTTATAGGTATCCACAATCCCTTCATACTGACATAGGGTGCCCTTGAGTTGCTGCACCTCACTATGAGCCAGCGTCAGCTTCTCCTCAAGTGTCACTAAGTTTGTCTTTAAGGTTTCATGTTCCACTCTCAAGCTGGTGTTTTCTGCAGTCTGTCGGTGCAACTTGTCTAGCAGAGATTCACGTTCTAAACGTGCTTTTTCCTCTGCGCTCCTCTTCTCCTTCATCAGCGCATTGTAACGGGACTTCCACGTATCAATAGCGGATAGAGATTTACTGAGCTCAGCGTCCTGGGGCTTAGCAGCAGGGGGGTCAGTCTCTGCTGCACGGATCTGAGCACGGGTAGTCACAGGGTTAACATCAGCGGGACCCATGGGAGCATAGGCAGAAACAAGGGGGACCAAGGTATTTCCAAGGAGAACATCAGCTGGTAAATCCTTCATGACCCCCACATTCACAGGTCTAGCGCCCCCTCCCCAATCCAAATGCACCCTGGCAACAGGCAGGCGGAACACAGTGCCCCCTGCTACCCTCACAGCCACAGTGTCTCCTGTGTGCTGTTTCTCAGACACCAAGTTCTTTCGAAGCAAGGTCATGGTAGCACCAGTATCCCGTAGACCACTGACCTCCTTCCCATTCACTTTAACCAGTTGCCGGTTATTCCGGTGGGCAGCTTGCACAAGGTCTGCCTCATGTAGGATGCCCCAGCATTCTTGCGCCTCTATGTAGCGGGCCGCAGGCTGAGGATTACGTGGGATTCCGCTAGCGGGTCTTCTCCAGGACTGTGCTTGGTTCGCTGCGTTTAGGGGACACTCTGGTCTTTTGTGCCCTAGTTGCTTACATCCAAAGCACCGAATAGGTTGTGAGTAGCCCCGCGAATTGAACCAGGCTCTCTGAGGGTAGTTCGTGGCCCGAGACCGTGTGGTATAGCGGTGCGCTGGGGGTTGGTAACTGGCAGGTGCTGGGGTGACTGGGGGTCCGTACTCCACTCTGGCAGGGGGCTTAGTGGTAGCAGTGTCCAGTTTGCGGGCATCCGTATACTCATCTGCCAGGCGAGCAGCTTCATGCAGGGTGGAGGGTTTACGGTCCCGAACCCACTCTCGAACTCCTGCGGGTAACTTGTCGAAGCAATGTTCCAACAGGAATAGCTGCAGCACCTCTTCCCCAGATACGGCTTGGCACCCCGCTATCCAGTGAGCTGCTGTGCGGTGCACCTTACATGCCCACTCAAGGTAGGAATCACCAGCCAATTTAACAGTGTCTCTGAACCGTCTCCGGTATGCCTCCGGTGTAACCGCATACCTGGAGAGCAGAGCCTCTTTTACAGTATTATAATCCCTGACTTCCTCATCTGGAATGGCCCGAAAAGCCTCACTGGCCCGGCCGGATAATTTTCCGGATAATATCATGACCCAGTCCTCTGCGGGTACCTTGTGTAGTGCACATTGCCTCTCAAAATCCGCAAGGTACCCATCAATCTCTCCTTCTGTTTCCAGGAAGTTTTTAAAAGCTGCAAAATGTACTTTTCTCTTTTCCACTGGGTTTGCTGCAGCGCCGCTTTGGCGAAGTAGGTTGGCCTCCACAGCTGCTATGACCCGGTCGATAATTTCCGCAGATGGGTTGGGGCCATAATGTGCCAGTCTTATTTTAACCGCCCGATCAAAGCTTGCTTCTGCGGGGGTTCTGTATGCTATGCTGGGCCCATTGGTTCCTTCTGTCCCTGGTACTCTTTCCATCTTAGTCAGTATTGTAATAATCCCCCTCTTCCTGAGGTTACTGGCATGTGTAGTTGCTCTTCTGGGCGATAAGGTTCATTCCGTCGCTTGCCACCAATGTTATGGTACCAACTGTGTACCAAGGGTTAACCCCAGATGAACAATGTCCTGCATAGACAATCAGCAATTCACAACCCAGCCAGTTTCAGGTTTAAAACAGAATGACAACTTTATTTGAAGGCAGCATACAGATTTATACAGGTTTTTGACCCCCCCCCCCAGATGGGGGTTGAAAGAATGTTGTACATTAGATAAAAGGGAGAAGCGCCCTTGACATGATACAATAGGATTATTTTACTTAAACACTTCAACCACAAAACACTCTTGACTCTTCTTATCACTTTCTCTCTGGAGGTGATCAAACAATAGAATGCTAAGCATTAATTAGATTGTAGCTGGAGCCAGCCACTTGTGGTTAGAAAATAAAGTTAACACTTTCAGTCCTGACCGAAGGGTCTGTCACACACACACACACAAACTTGCACATACTCCCAAGGAAACACCGACAGAGACAGCCTCAGAAAACACACAAGGACATACACACACATACAGAGACACCCACAGAAAACACACCATGACATACACACACAGAGAGACAACCACATAAAACACACAAAGACATACATACACACACACCCTCACTGATACATCCACAGAAAACACACAAAGACATACACACATTCTCACAGAGACACCCACAAAAAAGGCACATAAATACACACACCCTCACAGAGACACCCACAAAAAAGGCACATACATACACACACCCTCACAGAGACACCCACATAAAAAACACAGACATACGCACACACCCTCACAGAGACATCCACAGAAAACACAGACCTACATACATATACACACACACACCCTTACAGAGACATCCACAGAAAACACACAAAGACATACACCCAAACAGAGACACCCAAAAAAAGCACAAAGACATACGCAGACACCCTCACAGACATCCACAGAAAATGCACAAAGACTTACACACCCACCCTCACAGAGAGACCCACAGAAAAAAAAATGCATACACACTCATAGAGACACAAACAAAAGCACAGACATAAACACCGACACCCACAGAAACACTCAAAGGAGGTAAACTTTCTGCACATTGCATCCCCTAAATCAACAGTGTGTGACATGCATGATAAAAAAAATTGCAGAGATTAAGAGATCACTTTTTAAAGAATCATATTTTTAAATGTGCAAACAAAAATAATTCTGTAAATTCAAAATTGTACATTAATGATCTGGGTAGATGGCTAGATGAAGAAAAGTACTTTTGAAAGGTTGACATATGTTTGTTTTTTTTCCCTCATTTTCCCCAACTAAGAGCACCACTTCAAATATGGGGGCCTATCTATCAAGCTCCAAATGGAGCTTGATGCCCCCTGTTTCTGGCGAGCCTGCAGAAACAGCAGTTATGAAGCAGCGGTCACAAAGACTGCTGCTCCATAACCTGTCCGCCTGCTCTGAGCAGGCGGACAGACATCGCCGGAAATCAACCCGATCGAGTACGATCGGGTTGATTGACACCCCCCTGCTGGCGGCCCATTGGCCGCGAGTCTGCAGGGGGCGGCATTGCACCAGCAGCTCTTGTGAGCTGCTGGTGCAATGTTGAATACGGCGAGTGTATTGCTCGCCGTATTCAGTGAGGTCTGGCGGACCTGATCCGCACTGTCGGATCATGTCCGCCAGACTTTCTTAAATAGGGGCCATGGGGTACAAATGTTCCCATCTGTCAGCTGTACTTATGGATTTTGAAAATGCTGTACTCTATATGGTCTTGGTGGAACCATAAGCTGTGGTACTCAGTCTCATACCATTAGATCTGGTTAAATGCAGGATTTAGGCTTGTTTGTATGTATTTCAAAATTAAGTCAGCTTTACTGTAAACTGAACAGTGGTCTCATTTCAAACACTGAACAATCTTAATCTCAGAGTATAACATTTTATGCAGATGTAAAAATCTTAGATACAATTCCTCCTTGGATCTAGAAAGTCCTTGCATAAAGGGGCAGTAAACTGGAATGTAATTAATATATATATATATATATATATATATATATATATATATATATATATATATATATATATATATATATATATATATATTAATAAAAAAACTAATATCTGCCAAAAGGGCACATACCATTTGTGTATTGAGGAGGAAACATTTCTGCATGGCTTTAAATATAGATTTTCTACAGCATTGTCAAATAATCATAAATACACTGCTGCATATTGCTAAAAAAAATTGTTTTTATGGACCCCTGGCCCCACCTTACAACTACTACTACACTGAAGTTACAATCCGAAATTGCACAAAGAAATAAAAAACATTTACTAAGTAAGTCCTACCTGCTCTGCAAATGAAAGTTATCTGCCGTCTGACTCATGGAGGAAACTACTATTGCAAATAGGAAAGGCTGCTAATAATTGCCTAGATTATGAGTTATGCATGCTATATTAACGAACGCAACAAAACTTATATTATTTAACCCTCTATAGTGCAGCCATTACAAGTTTTCAAACACCCGGCTTGTGCGTGCGATATGGCTGCGTTGAGCTCCATACCGCACACAATCCAAGCACTGTTTTGACTTGCTCTTGCACGCTTTCCCTATAGACATCAATGGGGAGAGCGGGTTAGAAAAAAGCCTAACACCTGCAATTGCGAAAAGAAAAGCTCCGTAAAGCAGCCCCATTGATGTCTAAAGGGGAAAAAAATAACATTTAAACCTAACACCTTAACATAAACCACGAGTCTAAACACCCCTAATCTGCTGCCCCCGACATTGCCTGAACCTACATAATGTTATTAACCCCTTATCTGCCTCTCCCGATATCGCCGCCACTTAAATAAAGCTATTAACCCCTAATTTGCCACTCCTAATATCACCGCCACTATACTAAAGCTATTAACCCCTATTCCCCTGCACCCCAACATCGCCCACACTATAATAAATTTATTAACGCTACTCCGCCGCACCCCGACATCACTTCCACTAAATAAACCTATTAACCCCTAAACCGCCAGCCCCCCACATCGCAACAACCTAAATTAAACTATATTAACCCCTAAACCTAACCCTAACCGTAACCCTAAACCTAACACCCCCTAACTTTATTAACATAATTAAAATATAGCTAAATTAAACTTACAATTATTAAAGGGACACTGAACCCAATTTCTTTCTATCGTGATTCAGATAGAGCATGCAATTTTAAGCAACTTTCTAATTTACTCCTATTATCAAATTCTTTTCATTATCTTGGTATCTTTATTTGAAATGCAAGAATGTAAGTTTAGATGCCGGCCCATTTTTGGTAAACACACTGTGTTGTTCTTGCTGATTGGTGGGTAAATTCACCTACCAATAAACAAGTGCTTTCCATGGTGCTGAACCAAAAAATAGCTTAGATGCCTTCTTTTTAAAATAAAGAAAGCAAGAGAATGAAGAAAAATTGAAAAAACAAGTAAATTAGAAAGTTTTTTAAAATTGCATGCTCTATCTGAATCACGAAAGAAAAAATTTGGGTTCAGTGTCCCTTTAACGAAATAATTCCTATTTAAAACTAAACACATACTTGCCTGTGAAAAAAAAACCTAAGCTAGCTACAATATAACTAATAGTTATATTGTAGCTATCTTAGGTTTTATTTTTATTTCACATGTAAGTTTGTATTTGTTTTAACTAGGTAGACTAGTTAGTAAATAGTTATTAACTATTTACTAACTACCTAGTTAAAATAAATACAAGCTTACCTGTGAAATAAAACCTAAGCTGCCTTAAACTAATACCTAACATTACAAAAAATAAAAAAACTACCATTACAAAAAATAAAAAACACTCGGCTAGATTACGAGTCTTGCGTTAAGAGTAAAAAAACAGCGTTAAGCCTCATAACGCTGCTTTTTTTACTACCGCTGCTATTACGAGTCTTGCAGATTTAGGGGCACCGCACACTTTTTTGGTCTTACCGCAAATCAACCTACGCAATTTGCGTATAGTCTTTTTTCTATGGGACTTCCATAGTGCCAGTATTATGAGCTTGTCCTGGGAGGCCAAAAAGTGAGCGGTACAGCCTATCCCGTCAAGATTCGTACCGCATTTTAAAGTCAGTAGTTATGAGTTTTACACTACAACGCTGTAGCATAAAACTCATAACTAAAGTGCTAAAAAGTACACTAACACCCATAAACTACCTATTAACCCCTAAACCGAGACCATCCAGCATTTCAAACGCTATAATAAAAATATTAACCCCTAATCTGCCGCTCCACTAGAATAAACATATTAACCCCTAAACTACGGCACTCCCGCCTCGCAATCACTAGTTAAATATTATTAACCCCTAATCTGCTGTCCCTAACATCGCCGCCACCTACCTACATTTATTAACCCCTAATCTGCCGCCCCCAACGTCGCTGCCACTATACTAAATTTATTAACCCCTAAACTTAAGTCTAACCCTAACCCCAACACCCCCTAACTTAAATTAATTAAAATAAATCTAAATAAAACTTACTATTAATAACTAAATAATTCCTATTTAAAACGAAATAATTACCTATAAAATAAACCCTAAGCTAGCTACAATATAACTAATAGTTAATAGTTTATTTTAACTAGGTAGAATAGTTACTAAATAGTTATTAACTATTTACTAACTACCTATCTAAAATAAATACAAATTTACCTGTAAAATGAAACCTAACTTAAATTACAATAACACCTAACACTACACTACAAATAAATACATTCTCTAAATTAAATACAATTAACTAAATTCAAAACAAATAGCTATATTACAAAAAAAACACTAAATTACAGAAAGTAAAAAACAAATTACAAGATATTTAAACTAATTACACCTAATCTAATAGCCCTATCAAAATAAAAAAAAAGCCCACCCAAAATAAAAAAAAAACCTAGCCTAAACTACCAATAGCCCTTAAAAGGGCCTTTTGCGGGGCATTGCCCCAAATAAATCAGCTCTTTTACCTGTAAAAAAAAAATACATACAACCCCCCAACAGTAAAACCCACCACCCACACAACCAACCCCCCAAATAAAACGCTTACTAAAAAACATAATTTATGTAAGAACTTACCTGATAAATTCATTTCTTTCATATTAGCAAGAGTCCATGAGCTAGTGACGTATGGGATATACATTCCTACCAGGAGGGGCAAAGTTTCCCAAACCTCAAAATGCCTATAAATACACCCCTCACCACACCCACAATTCAGTTTAACGAATAGCCAAGAAGTGGGGAGATAAAAAAGTGCGAAAGCATATAAAATAAGGAATTGGAAAAATTGTGCTTTATACAAAAAAATCATAACCACCACAAAAAAGGGCGGGCCTCATGGACTCTTGCTAATATGAAAGAAATGAATTTATCAGGTAAGTTCTTACATAAATTATGTTTTCTTTCATGTAATTAGCAAGAGTCCATGAGCTAGTGACGTATGGGATAATGATTACCCAAGATGTGGATCTTTCCACACAAGAGTCACTAAGAGAGGGAGGGATAAAATAAAGACAGCCAATTCCTGCTGAAAATAATCCACACCCAAAATAAAGTTTAATGAAAAACATAAGCAGAAGATTCAAACTGAAACCGCTGCCTGAAGTACTTTTCTACCAAAAACTGCTTCAGAAGAAGAAAATACATCAAAATGGTAGAATTTAGTAAAAGTATGCAAAGAGGACCAAGTTGCTGCTTTGCAAATCTGATCAACCGAAGCTTCATTCCTAAACGCCCAGGAAGTAGAAACTGACCTAGTAGAATGAGCTGAAATCCTTTGAGGCGGAGTTTTACCCGACTCAACATAGGCAAGATGAATTAAAGATTTCAACCAAGATGCCAAAGAAATGGCAGAAGCTTTCTGGCCTTTTCTAGAACCGGAAAAGATGACAAATAGACTAGAAGTCTTTCGGAAAGATTTAGTAGCTTCAACATAATATTTCAAAGCTCTAACAACATCCAAAGAATGCAACGATTTCTCCTTAGAATTCTTAGGATTAGGACATAATGAAGGAACCACAATTTCTCTACTAATGTTGTTGGAATTCACAACTTTAGGTAAAAATTCAAAAGAAGTTCGCAACACCGCCTTATCCTGAGGAAAAATCAGAAAAGGAGACTCACAAGAAAGAGCAGATAATTCAGAAACTCTTCTGGCAGAAGAGATGGCCAAAAGGAACAAAACTTTCCAAGAAAGTAATTTAATGTCCAATGAATGCATAGGTTCAAATGGAGGAGCTTGAAGAGCCCCCAGAACCAAATTCAAACTCCAAGGAGGAGAAATTGACCTAATGACAGGTTTTATACGAACCAAAGCTTGTACAAAACAATGAATATCAGGAAGAATAGCAATCTTTCTGTGAAAAAGAACAGAAAGAGCAGAGATTTGTCCTTTCAAGGAACTTGCGGACAAACCCTTATCTAAACCATCCTGAAGAAACTGTAATATTCTCGGTATTCTAAAAGAATGCCAAGAAAAATGATGAGAAAGACACCAAGAAATATAAGTCTTCCAGACTCTATAATATATCTCTCTAGATACAGATTTACGAGCCTGTAACATAGTATTAATCACAGAGTCAGAGAAACCTCTTTGACCAAGAATCAAGCGTTCAATCTCCATACCTTTAAATTTAAGGATTTGAGATCCTGATGGAAAAAAAGGACCTTGAGACAGAAGGTCTGGTCTTAACGGAAGAGTCCACGGTTGGCAAGAGGCCATCCGGACAAGATCCGCATACCAAAACCTGTGAGGCCATGCCGGAGCTACCAGCAGAACAAACGAGCATTCCTTCAGAATCTTGGAGATTACTCTTGGAAGAAGAACTAGAGGCGGAAAGATATAGGCAGGATGATACTTCCAAGGAAGTGATAATGCATCCACTGCCTCCGCCTGAGGATCCCGGGATCTGGACAGATACCTGGGAATTCTCTTGTTTAGATGAGACGCCATCAGATCTATTTCTGGAAGTTCCCACATTTGAACAATTTGAAGAAATACCTCTGGGTGAAGAGACCATTCGCCCGGATGCAACGTTTGGCGACTGAGATAATCCGCTTCCCAATTGTCTATACCTGGGATATGAACCGCAGAGATTAGACAGGAGCTGGATTCCGCCCAAACCAAAATTCGAGATACTTCTTTCATAGCCAGAGGACTGTGAGTCCCTCCTTGATGATTGATGTATGCCACAGTTGTGACATTGTCTGTCTGAAAACAAATGAACGATTCTCTCTTCAGAAGAGGCCAAAACTGAAGAGCTCTGAAAATTGCACAGAGTTCCAAAATATTGATCGGTAATCTCACCTCCTGAGATTCCCAAACTCCTTGTGGCGTCAGAGATCCCCACACAGCTCCCCAACCTGTGAGACTTGCATCTGTTGAAATTACAGTCCAGGTCGGAAGCACAAAAGAAGCCCCCTGAATTAAACGATGGTGATCTGTCCACCACGTTAGAGAGTGTCGAACAATCGGTTTTAAAGATATTAATTGGGATATCTTTGTGTAATCCTTGCACCATTGATTCAGCATACAGAGCTGAAGAGGTCGCATGTGAAAACGAGCAAAGGGGATCGCGTCCGATGCAGCAGTCATAAGACCTAGAATTTCCATGCATAAGGCTACCGAAGGGAATGATTGTGACTGAAGGTTTCGACAAGCTGCAATCAATTTTAGACGTCTCTTGTCTGTTAAAGACAGAGTCATGGACACTGAATCTATCTGGAAACCCAGAAAGGTTACCCTTGTCTGAGGAATCAAAGAACTTTTTGGTAAATTGATCCTCCAACCATGATCTTGAAGAAACAACACAAGTCGATTCGTATGAGATTCTGCTAAATGTAAAGACTGAGCAAGAACCAAGATATCGTCCAAATAAGGAAATACCACAATACCCTGTTCTCTGATTACAGACAGAAGGGCACCGAGAACCTTTGAAAAAATTCTTGGAGCTGTAGCTAGGCCAAACGGTAGAGCCACAAACTGGTAATGCTTGTCCAGAAAAGAGAATCTCAGGAACTGATAGTGATCTGGATGAATCGGAATATGCAGATATGCATCCTGTAAATCTATTGTGGACATATAATTCCCTTGCTGAACAAAAGGCAAGATAGTCCTTACAGTTACCATCTTGAACGTTGGTATCCTTACATAATGATTCAATATTTTTAGATCCAGAACTGGTCTGAAGGAATTCTCCTTCTTTGGTACAATGAAGAGATTTGAATAAAACCCCATCCCCTGTTCCGGAACTGGAACTGGCATAATTACTCCAGCCAACTCTAGATCTGAAACACAATTCAGAAATGCTTGAGCTTTCACTGGATTTACTGGGACACGGGAAAGAAAAAATCTCTTTGCAGGAGGTCTCAACTTGAAACCAATTCTGTACACTTCTGAAACAATGTTCTGAATCCAAAGATTGTGAACAGAATTGATCCAAATTTCTTTGAAAAAACGTAACCTGCCCCCTACCAGCTGAGCTGGAATGAGGGCCGCACCTTCATGTGGACTTAGAAGCAGGCTTTGCCTTTCTAGTAGGCTTGGATTTATTCCAGACTGGAGATGGTTTCCAAACTGAAACTGCTCCTGAGGACGAAGGATCAGGCTTTTGTTCTTTGTTGAAACGAAAGGAACGAAAACGATTATTAGCCCTGTTTTTACCTTTAGATTTTTTATCCTGTGGTAAAAAAGTTCCTTTCCCACCAGTAACAGTTGAGATAATAGAATTCAACTGAGAACCAAATAATTTGTTACCCTGGAAAGAAATGGAAAGTAGAGTTGATTTAGAAGCCATATCAGCATTCCAAGTCTTAAGCCATAAAGCTCTTCTAGCTAAAATAGCTAGAGACATAAACCTGACATCAACTCTAATAATATCAAAAATGGCATCACAAATAAAATTATAGCATGCTGAAGAAGAATAATAATATCATGAGAATCATGATTTGCTACTTGTTGCGCTAAAGTTTCCAACCAAAAAGTTGAAGCTGCAGCAACATCAGCTAATGATATAGCAGGCCTAAGAAGATTACCTGAACACAGATAAGCTTTTCTTAGAAAGGATTCAATTTTCCTATCTAAAGGATCTTTAAACGAAGTACCATTTGACGTAGGAATGGCAGTACGTTTAGCAAGGGTAGAAATAGCCCCATCAACTTTAGGGATTTTGTCCCAAAATTCTAACCTGTCAGACGGTACAGGATATAATTGCTTAAAACGTTTAGAAGGAGTAAATGAATTACCCAATTTATCCCATTCTTTGGAAATTACTGCAGAAATAGCATTAGGAACAGGAAAAACTTCTGGAATAACCACAGGAGATTTAAATACCTTATCTAAACGTTTAGAATTAGTATCAAGAGGACCAGAATCCTCTATTTCTAAAGCAATTAATACTTCTTTAAGTAAAGAACGAATAAATTCCATTTTAAATAAATATGAGGATTTATCAGCATCAATCTCTGAAACAGAATCCTCTGAACCAGAGGAGTCATCAGAATCAAAATGATGATGTTCATTTAAAAATTCATCTGTAGGGAGAGAAGTTTTAAAAGATTTTTTACGTTTACTAGAAGGAGAAATAACAGACATAGCCTTCTTGATGGATTCAGAAACAAAATCTCTTATGTTATCAGGAACATTCTGCACCTTAGATGTTGAAGGAACTGCAACAGACAATGGTACATTACTAAAGGAAATATTATCTGCATTAACAAGTTTGTCATGACAATTAATACAAACAACAGCCGGAGGAATAGCTACCAAAAGTTTACAGCAGATACACTTAGCTTTGGTAGATCCAGCACTAGACAGCGATTTTCCTGTAGTATCTTCTGACTCAGATGCAACGTGAGACATCTTGCAATATGTAAGAGAAAAAACAACATATAAAGCAAAATAGATCAAATTCCTTATATGACAGTTTCAGGAATGGGAAAAAATGCCAAAGAACAAGCTTCTAGCAACCAGAAGCAATGAAAAATGAGACTTAAATAATGTGGAGACAAAAAGCGACGCCCATATTTTTTAGCGCCAAATCCACATTATTTGGCGCCTAAATGCTTTTGGCGCCAAAATGACGCCACATCCGGAACGCCGACATTTTTGGCGCAAAATAACGTCAAAAAATGACGCAACTTACGGCGACACGTATGACGCCGGAAACGGAAAAGAATTTTTGCGCCAAAAAAGTCTGCGCCAAGAATGACGCAATAAAATGAAGCATTTTCAGCCCCCGCGAGCCTAACAGCCCACAGGGAAAAAAAGAGTCAAATTTTTGAAGGTAAGAAAAAATGAATAATTCAAATGCATAATCCCAAATATGAAACTGACTGTCTGAAAAATAAGGAAAGTTGAACATTCTGAGTCAAGGCAAATAAATGTTTGAATACATATATTTAGAACTTTATAAACAAAGTGCCCAACCATAGCTTAGAGTGTCACAGAAAATAAGATTTACTTACCCCAGGACACTCATCTACATGTTTGTAGAAAGCCAAACCAGTACTGAAACGAGAATCAGTAGAGGTAATGGTATATATGAGAGTATATCGTCGATCTGAAAAGGGAGGTAAGAGATGAATCTCTACGAACGATAACAGAGAACCTATGAAATAGACCCCGTAGAAGGAGATCACTGCATTCAAATAGGCAATACTCTCCTCACATCCCTTTGACATTCACTGCACGCTGAGAGGAAAACCGGGCTCCAACTTGCTGCGGAGCGCATATCAACGTAGAATCTAGCACAAACTTACTTCACCACCTCCATCGGAGGCAAAGTTTGTAAAACTGAATTGTGGGTGTGGTGAGGGGTGTATTTATAGGCATTTTGAGGTTTGGGAAACTTTGCCCCTCCTGGTAGGAATGTATATCCCATACGTCACTAGCTCATGGACTCTTGCTAATATGAAAGAAATGAATTTATCAGGTAAGTTCTTACATAAATTATGTTTTTTAGTAAGCGTTTTATTTGGGGGGTTGGTTGTGTGGGTGGTGGGTTTTACTGTTGGGGGGTTGTATGTATTTTTTTTTTACAGGTAAAAGAGCTGATTTATTTGGGGCAATGCCCCGCAAAAGGCCCTTTTAAGGGCTATTGGTAGTTTAGGCTAGGTTTTTTTTTTATTTTGTGTGGGCTTTTTTTTATTTTGATAGGGCTATTAGATTAGGTGTAATTAGTTTAAATATCTTGTAATTTGTTTTTTACTTTCTGTAATTTAGTGTTTTTTTTGTGAAAGAAAAACCTAAGCTCCCCCCATTGCCCTGAAAAGGGCATTTGGATGGGCATTGCCCTTAAAAGGGCATTTAGCTCTATTGCGGCCCAAAGCCCTAACCTAAAAATAAAACCCACCCAATACACCCTTAAAAAATCCTTACACTAACCCCCGAAGATCCACTTACCGGGAGAAGTCTTCATCCAAGCGGCAAGATGTCCTCAAAGAAAGCCGGCAGAAGTGGTCCTCCAGACGGGCAGAAGTCTTCACCCAGACGGCATCTTCTATCTTCATCCTTCAGACACGGAGCGGCTCCATCTTTAAGACATCCGGCGCGGAGCATCCTCTTCAATCGACATCTTCTTGCTGAATGAAGGTTCCTTTAAATGACGTCATCCAAGATGGCGTCCCTTAGATTCCGATTGGCTGATAGAATTCTACCAGCCAATCGGAATTAAGGTTGAAAAAATCCTATTGGCTGATGCAATCAGCCAATAGGATTGAAGTTCAATCCTATTGACTGATCCAATCAGTCAATAGGATTGAGCTCACATTTTATTGGCTGTTCCAATCAGCCAATAGAATGCAAGCTCAATCCTATTGGCTGATTGGATCAGCCAATAGGATTGAAGTTGAATCCTATTGCCTGATTGCATCAGCCAATAGGATTTTTTCAACCTTAATTCTGATTGACTGATAGGTAGTTTAGTTTAGGCTAGGGTTTTTTTTATTTTGGGTGGGCTTTTTTATTTTGATAGGGCTTTTAGATTCGGTGTAATTAGTTTAAAGATCTTGTAATTTGTTTTTTATTTTCTGTAATTTAGTGTTGTTTTTTGCAATTTAGCTAATTGTTTTGAATTTAGTTAATTGTATTTAATTTAGGGAATGTATTTAATTGTAGTGTAGTGTTAGGTGCTATTGTAACTTAGGTTAGGTTTTATTTTAAAGGTCAATTTGTATTTATTTTAGCTAGGTAGTTATTAAATAGTTAATAAATATTTAGTAACTATTCTTCCTAGTTAAAATAAATACAAACTTGCCTGTAAAATAAAAATAAACCCTAAACTAGCTACAATGTAACTATTAGTTGTATTGTAGCTAGCTTAGGGTTTATTTTATAGGTAAGTATTTAGTTTTAAATAGGAATTATTTAGTTATTAATAGTAAGTTTTATTTAGATTAATTTTAATTAATTTAAGTTGGGGTATTAGGGTTAGACTTAGGTTTAGGGGTTAATAAATTTAGTATAGTGGCGGCGACGTTGGGGACGGCAGATTAGGGGTTAATAATATTTAACTAGTGTTTGTGATGCGGGAGTGCGGCAGTTTAGGGTTTAATATGTTTATTATAGTGGTGGTGGCGACGTTGGGGGCGGCAGATTAGGGGTTTAATAAGTGTAGGTAGGTTGTGGTGACATTAGGGGTGGGAGATTAGGGGTTAATAAATATAATGTAGGTGTCGGCGATGTTGGGGGCAGCAGATTAGGGGTTCATAAGTATAATGTAGGTGGCGGCGATGTCCGGAGCGGCAGATTAGGGGTTATTAAGTATAATGTAGGTGTCGGCGATGTCGGGGCGGCAGATTAGGGGTTAATAAGTGTAACATTAGGGGTGTTTAGACTCGGGGTTCATGTTAGGGTGTTAGGTGTAAACATAAAATGTGTTTCCCCATAGGAATCAATGGGGCTGCGTTAAGGAGCTTTACTCTGCTTTTTGGCAGGTGTTAGACTTTTTCTCAGCCGGCTCTCCCCATTGATGTCTATGGGGAAATCATGCACGAGCACATACAACCAGCTCACCACTGACTTAAGCAGCGCTGGTATTGGAGTGCGATATGGAGCACAATTTTGCTCTACGTTCACTTCTTGTCTTTTAACGCCGGGTTTAGAAAAACCTGTAAAACCAGCGCTGTAGGTAAGTGAGCGGTGACATTAACGTGCAAGTTAGTACGGCACAGCTCATAAAGCAAAACTCGTAATCTAGCCGTCTAAAATTACTAAAAATAAAAAAACCTACTATTACAAAATATAAAACACACTAAAATTACTAAAAAATTTAAAAAAAAACTACCATTACAAAAAATAACAAACGAAATTATCTAAAACAATAAAAAATATAGCTGCAAGCAGCAATAGAGGTGGCCAGCGCTTTATTTTTGCAATGCCATATAAGTAGTTATGTCACAAAATAAAGTTATATAACAACTGTTTACAGTTCTAACATAAGCATTTCGAAAAAAAAAAAACATTTTCGAAATGTTTGTGTTTTTTTAAAATGGCTGCCACACCATATGACCTACACTTTAATCATGTGTCTATTACACTGTAATATTGTTAAATATTGTAAAACTAATGTATAAAGTGCAAAATTACGCAATTAAATGGCGATAAAAAGGTTAATGTCTCAAAGCAGCCATGTTGATTATGGAAAAATCGCAATTTTACCAATCTTGGTAGAGGACCTTGCAAGGAGCATACGTGCAAAATTGCGCTTTATTGCACTAAGCGGTTTAGGAGAAGAAGATGTTTAAAAATTTTCACAAAATGCAAGATGGTTGCTACATCATGTGACCAAGTCACTTCTGTTGAGCAATGGAAAATCTAGGTCATAGCAGCACTAAGCACAGCAAGTTTCAAAGTTGCAACATAAGCAGTTCCAGAGCTAAAGATTATTAAGCAGTTCTCGAAATTTGTCGCAAAAAACAATATGGCTGCGTAACCTTATGACCTATGAGTTCAATATTGCATGAGATGTAGCATTGCAATAGGCTGTACCAGCATACCTGATTTCAAGAGTTTAGCATAAGTAATTTGTGTTTTGTGAGCAATTGACTCAAAAGAGGAAGTATTGAATTACAAATGATTACGATAAACATAAAACCGATATTGCTGCCGCATCATGTGACTGATTTTCTCCTAATGAGCAATTATGAATATAGGTAACAATATAAGACTTTATAGCAAATTTCACAGTTCTTACATAAGCGGTTGCAGAGAAAATAGACTTTCGGAATTTTCGCGTAAACCAAGATGGCTGCCCATTCGTAAGATATACAGCCTCCATATTATGCACAATAGTGCTCACTATAGATGTCAATAAACATGACAAAAATAAAGCATTTTTGAAAAACTGTTTTTGTTTTATTATTAATTTAAATATATCGTTAAGCAATTTTGAACAATTCAAAATGGCTGCCAAACCACATGACGTATCAACTTCTCTTGAACAAATCTGAATGTTAGTCATAAGATAACTCTATAAACAAAATTTCAAGTCTGTCCCATAAGCGGTTTCAGACAAGAAGATTTTTATAGTTTTTAAAAATGGCGCATACGAAACAAAATGGCTGCCAAGCTATGCAATGTATGGCTTTCAAATTGCACATACTAATGCTCACTATAGACCTCTACAATTTGCAGAAGTTTCATGAAAATTTGCAAATGTTTTATTTCACAAAGGCGATTGCGCAATGCGAATTTTAACTGCAATATTGTCTTTAAGGGTTATGACTATGTGTAATCATGTGTCTATTACACTGTAATATTGTTAAATATTGTAAAACTAATGTATAAAGTGCAAAATTACGCAATTAAATGGCGATAAAAAGGTTAATGTCTCACAGCAGCCATGTTGATTATGGAAAAATCGCAGTTTGAACAAACTTGGTAGAGGACCTTGCTAGGAGCATATGTGCAAAATAGCGTGTCATTGCACTAAGTGGTTTAGGAGAAGAAGATGTTTGAATATTTTCGCAAAATGCAAGATGGCTGCCATATCATGTGACCAAGGCACTTCTCTTGAGCAATAGAAATTTCAGGTGATAGTAGCACTAATCACAGCGAGTTTCAAAGTTTTAACATAAGCAGTTCCAGAGCTAAAGATTTTTAAGCGTTTGTCAAAATTTGTCGCAAAAAGCAATATGGCTGCCAGAGCATGTGACCTATGAGTTCAATTTTGCATGAGATGTAGCACAGCAATAAGCTGTACCAGCATACCTGATTTCAAGAGCTTTGCAAAAACAGTTAAGCAGTTATGGGCAATTGAATACAAAGCTTGGCGGAATAAAAAGAATAATAATAATAATAATAATAAATATAGCTGCAAGCAGCGATAGAGGTGGCCATGCGCATCGACTTTGCAATGGCATGCAAGCAGCTAAGTCACAATATAAAGCTTTATAGAATTTTTTAAAATTCTAACATTAGCAGTTGGAAAAAAAACATATTTTCGAAAATTTTGCGTTTTTCAAGATGGCTGCCCTGCCATATGACCAATACATTCATCACAATCAGATGTAACTCTAGGTCACAAGATATTGTTTTACAGCAAATTTCACAGCTTTAACATAAGCGGTTGAAAAGAAAGCACATTTTTGAAATTTTTGCGTAAACCAATATGGCTGCCACAGCTTGTGACCAATTCCTTCAACATGAACAACTGTGATTCTATGTCACAATATAAGGTTACTTAGCTAGTTTCACAGTTCTAACATAAGCGGTTGCAGAGAAAATAGATTTTTGAAATTTTTACGCAAAACAAAATGGCTGCCTAATCATATGATATACAGCCTCCATATTATGCACAATAGTTCTTACCATAGATGGCAATAAACATGGCAAAAATAAAGCATTTTTGTAAAACAGTTTTTGTTTTATTATTAATTTAAAAATATCGTTAAGCATTTTTGAACAATTCAAAATGGCTGCCAAACCACATGACCTATCAACTTCTCTTGAACAAATCTGAATGTTAGTCATAAGATAACTCTATAAACTCTATAAATTTCAAGTCTGTGTCATAAACGGTTTCAGAGAAGAAGATTTTTATAGTTTTTAAAAATGGCGCATACAAAACAAAATGTCCGCCAAGCTATGCAATGTATGGCTTTCAAATTGCACATACTAATGCTCACTATAGACCTCTACAATTTGCAGAAGTTTCATGAAAATTTGCAAATGTTTTATTTCACGAAGGCGATTGCGCAATGCAAATTTTACATGCAATATTGTCTTTAAGGGTAATGGCTATGTGTAATCATGTGTCTATTACACTGTAATATTGTTAAATATTGTAAAACTAATGTATAAAGTGCAAAATTGCGCAATTAAATGGCGATAAAAAGGTTAATGTCTCACAGCAGCCATGTTGATTATGGAAAAATCGCAATTTTAAGAAACTTGGTAGAGAACCTTGCAAGGAGCATATGTGCAAAATAGTGCTTTATTGCACTAAGCAGTTCAAGAGAAGAAGATGTTTAAATATTTTTCCAAAATGCAAGATGGCTGCTGCATCATGTGACCAAGGCACTTCTGTTGAGCAATGGCAAATCTAGGTCATAGCAGCACTAAGCACAGCAAGTTTCAAAGTTGTAACATAATCAGTTCCAGAGCTAAAGATTATTAAGCAGCTCTTGAAATTTGTCGCAAAAACAATATGGCTGCGTAACCTTATGACCTATGAGTTCAATATTGCATGAGATGTAGCAGGGCAATACGCTGTATCAACATACCTGATTTGAAGAGTTTAGCATAAGTAATTTGTGTTTTGTGAGCAATTGACTCAAAAGAGGCAGTATTGAATTACAAATAATTACGATAAATATAAAACCGACATTGCTGCTGCATCATGTGACTGATTCTCTCCTAATGAGCAATTGTGAATCTAGGTCACAATTTAACACTGTACAGCAAATTTCACAGTTCTTACATAAGCGGTTGCAGAGAAAATAGACTTTAGAAATTTTCGCGTAAACCAAGATGGCTGCCCGATCGTAAGATATACAGCCTCCATATTACGCACAATAGTGCTCACTATAGATGTCAATAAACATGGCAAAAATTAAGCATTTTGGTAAAACAGTTTTTGTTTTATTATTAATTTAAATATATCGTTAAGCAATTTTGAACAATTCAAAATGGCTGCCAAACCACATGACGTATCAACTTCTCCTGAACAAATCTGAATGTTAGTCATAAGATAACTCTATAAACAAATTTTCAAGTCTGTCCCATAAGCGGTTTCGGAGAAGAAGATTTTTATAGTTTTTAAAAATGTCGCATACAAAACAAAATGGCCGCCAAGCTATGCAATGTATGGCTTTCAAATTGCACATACTAATGCTCACTATAGACCTCTACAATTTGCAGAAGTTTCATGAAAATTTGCAAATGTTTTATTTCACGAAGGCGATTGCGCAATGCAAATTTTAACTGCAATATTGTCTTTAAGGGTAATGGCTATGTGTAATCATGTGTCTGTTACACTGTAATATTGTTAAATATTGAAAAACTAATGTATAAAGTGCAAAATTACGCAATTAAATGGCGATAAAAAGGTTAATGTCTCGCAGCAGCCATGTTGATTATGGAAAAATCGCAGTTTGAACAAACTTGGTAGAGGACCTTGCAAGGAGCATTTGTGCAAAATTGTGCATCATTGCACTAAGCGGTTTAAGAGAAGAAGATGTTTGAAGATTTTCGCAAAATGCAAGATGGCTGCCACATCATGTGACCCAGGCACTTCTCTTGAGCAACAGCAAATCTTGGTCATAGTAGCACTAAGCACTGCAAGTTTCAAAGTTGTAACATAAGCAGTTCCAGAGCTAAAGATTTTTAAGCGTTTGTCAAAATTTGTCGCAAAAAGCAATATGGCTGCCAGAGCATGTGACCTATGAGTTCTATTTTGCATGAGTTGTAGCAGAGCAATAGGATGTACCAGCATACCTGATTTCAAGAGCTTTGCACAAGCAGTTAAGCAGTTATGGGCAATTGAATAAAAAGCTTGGCGGAATAAAAAGAATAATAATAATAATAATCCTAACAATAACAATAGGTTGTCCTGCAACTTCGTTGCATGGCCACCTAATAATAATAATAATCCGAACAATAACAATAGGTTGTCCTGCAACTTTGTTGCTGGCCACCTAAATATAGCTGCAAGCAGCAATAGAGGTGGCCAGCGCATCATTTTTGCAATTCCATATAAGTAGTTATGTCACAAAATAAAGCTATACAACAACTGTTTACAGTTCTAACATAAGCATTTGGAAAAAAAACACATTTTCAAAATGTTTGCGTTTTTTAAAATGGCTGCCAGACCATATGACCTATACTTTCAATATGAACAAATGTAACTCTAGGTGACAATATATGGTTATACAGCAAATTTCACAGCTTTAACATAATCGGTTGGAAAGAAAACACAGTTTCAAAATGTTTGCGTAAACCAATATGGCTGCCACAGCTTGCGACTAATTCCTTCAACATGAACAGCTGTGACTCTAGGTCACAATATAAGACTGTACAGCAAATTTCACAGTTCTTACATAAGCGGTTGCAGAGAAAATAGACTTTCAAAATTTTCGTGTAAACCAAGATGGCTGCCCGATCGTAAGATATACAGCCTCTATATTATGGACAATAGTGCTCACTATAGATGTCAATAAACATGGCCCAAATAAAGCATTTTTGTAAAACGGTTTTTGTTTTATTATTAATTTAAATATATTGTTAAGCAATTTTGAACAATTCAAAATGGCTGCCAAACCACATGACGTATCAACTTCTCTTGAACAAATCTGAATATTAGTCATAAAATAACTCTATAAACAAAATTTCAAGTCTGTCCCATAAGCGTTTTCAGAGAAGAAGATTTTTTATAGTTTTTAAAAATGGCGCATACAAAACAAAATGGCCGCCAAGCTATGCAATGTATGGCTTTCAAATTGCACATACTAATGCTCACTATAGACCTCTACAATTTGCAGAAGTTTCATGAAAATTTGCAAATGTTTTATTTCACGAAGGCGATTGCGCAATGCGAATTTTAACTGCAATATTGTCTTTAAGGGTTATGACTATGTGTAATCATGTGTCTATTACACTGTAATATTGTTAAATATTGTAAAACTAATGTATAAAGTGCAAAATTACGCAATTAAATGGCGATAAAAAGGTTAATGTCTCACAGCAGCCATATTGATTATGGAAAAAATTGCAATTTTAACAATCTTGGTAGAGGACGTTGCAAGGAGCATACGTGCAAAATTGCGCTTTAAGAGAAGAAGATGTTTAAAGATTTTCGTAAAATGCAAGATGGTTGCTACATCATGTGACCAAGTCACTTCTGTTGAGCAATGGCAAATCTAGGTCATAGCAGCACTAAGCACAGCAAGTTTAAAAGTTGCAACATAAGCAGTTCCAGAGCTAAAGATTATTAAGCAGTTCTCGAAATTTGTCGCAAAAAACAATATGGCTGCGTAACCTTAAGACCTATGAGTTCAATATTGCATGAGATGTAGCAGAGCAATAGGCTGCACCAGCATACCTGATTTCAAGAGTTTAGCATAAGTAATTTGTGTTTTGTGAGCAATTGACTCAAAAGTGGCAGTATTGAATTACAAATAATTACAATAAACATAAAACCGATATTGCTGCCGCATCATGTGACTGATTCTCTCCTAATGAGCAATTATGAATCTAGGTCACAATATTTAATTTAAATATATTGTTAAGCAATTTTGAACAATTCAAAATGGCTGCCAAACCACATGACATATCAACTTCTCTTGAACAAATCTGAATATTAGTCATAAGATAACTCTATAAACAAAATTTCAAGTTTGTCCCATAAGCGGTTTCGGAGAAGAAGATTTTTATAGTTTTTAAAAATGGCACATACGAAACAAAATGGCCGCCAAGCTATGCAATGTATGGCTTTCAAATTGCACATACTAATGCTCACTATAGACCTCTACAATTTGCAGAAGTTTCATGAAAATGTGCAAATGTTTTATTTCACGAAGGCGACTGCGCAATGCGAATTTTAACTGCAATATTGTCTTTGAGGGTTATGACTATGTGTAATCATGTGTCTATTACACTGTAATATTGTTAAATATTGTAAAACTAATGTATAAAGTGCAAAATTACGCAATTAAATGGCGATAAAAAGGTTAATGTCTCACAGCAGCCATGTTGATTATGGAAAAATCGCAGTTTGAACAAACTTGGTAGAGGACCTTGCAAGGAGCATATGTGCAAAATTGCGCGTCATTGCACTAAGCGGTTTAAGAGAAGAAGATGTTTGAATATTTTTGCAAAATGCAAGATGGCTGCCACATCATGTGACCAAGGCACTTCTCTTGAGCAATAGCAATTTTAGGTCATAGTAGCACTAAGCACAGCGAGTTTCAAAGTTGTAACATAAGCAGTTCCAAAGCTAAAGATTTTTAAGCGTTTGTCGAAATTTGGCGCAAAAAGCAATATGGCTGCCAGAGCATGTGACCTATGAGTTCAATTTTGCATGAAATGTAGCACAGCAATAGGCTGTACCAGCATACCTGATTTTAAGAGCTTTGCAAAAACCGTTAAGCAGTTATGGGCAATTGAATACAAAGCTTGGCGGAATAAAAAGAATAATAATAATAATAATAAATATAGCTGCAAGCAGCAATAGAGGTGGCCAAGCGCATTGCTATTGCAATAGCATACAAGCAGCTAATACACAATATAAAAGCTATAAAGCAAGTTTTTATATTTCTAACATAAGCAGTTGTTAAAAAAAAAAAAATCGTAATTTTTGCGTTTTTCAAGATGGCTGCCATACCATATGACTAATACTTTCAGCACAAACAGATGTAACTCAAGGTCACAATATATGGTTATACAGCAAATTTCACTGCTATAACATAAGCGGTTGCAAAGAAAACGCATTTTGAAAATTTTTGCAAAATACAATATGGCTGCCACAGCTTGTGACAAATTCCTTCAACATGAACAACTGTGACTCTAAGTCACAATATAAGGTTATACATCAAGTTTTACAGTTCTAACATAAGCAGTTGCAGAGAAAATTGATTTTCGAAATTTTCGCGTAAAACAAAATGGCAGCCAGATCATATGATATACAGACTCCATAGTATGCACAATAGTTCTCATAATAGTAGTCAATAATCATGGCAAAAATAAAACATTTTTGCAAAACGGTTTTTGTTTTATTATTAATTAAAAAATATCGTTAAGCGTTTCTAAACAATTCAAAATGGCTGCCAAACCACATGACTTATCAACTTCTCTTGAACAAATCTGAATGTTAGTCATAAGATAACTCTGTAAACAAAATTTCAAGTATGTCCCATAAGCGGTTTCGGAGAAGAAGATTTTTGTAGTTTTTAAAAACAGCGCATACAAAACAAAATGTTCGCCAAGTGATGCAATGTATTGCTTTTAAATTGCACATACTAATGCTCACTATAGACCTCTACAACTGGCAGAAGTTTCATGAAAATTTGCAAATGTTTTATTTCACGAAGGCGACAGCGCAGTGCGAATTTTGACTGCAAAATTACCTTTTGGGGTTATGAATATGTGTAATCGTGTGTCTGCTGCACTGTAATATAGTTAAATAGTGCAAATATAATGCATAAAGTGCAAATTTACGCATTTAAACAGCGATAAAAAGGCGAATGGCTCATAGCAGCCATGTTGATTAAGGAAATTTCGCAGTTTGAACAAACTTGGTAAAGGAACTTGCAAGGAGCCCATGTGCAAAATTGCGCTCCATTGCACTTAGCGGTTGCAGAGAAGAAGATGTTTAAAGATTTTCGCACATTTCAAAATGGCAGCTAGATCAAGTGACTAAATCACTTCTCCTGAACAAACTTTATTCTAGGTCAGTACAGCAGTACACACAGCAAGTTTCACAGCTGTAATATAAGCGGTTCTGGAGAAGAAGATTTTCAAGCGGCTGTCAAAATATGTCGCAAAAAGCAATATGGCTGCTAGATCACATGACCTTTAAGATTTATGTTGCAAAGGATTATGCACAGTATAGATCTCTAGCATTGTGCCAAGTTTCATGAGTTTTTGAGTTATGCTGTGGTTATTATAAGCATTTGAAAAAAACGGCGGAAAAATAATAAAAATAGTACAAGCAATAACAAATAACAATATAGCTGCAAGCAGCGATAGAGGTGGCCATGCGCATCGACATTGCAATGACATACAAGCAGCTAAGTCACAATATAAAGCTTTATAGAAGTTTTTACAATTCTAACATTAGCAGTTGCAAAGATAACACGTTTTCGAAATTTTTGCATTTTCAAGATGGCTGCTCCACTATATGACCAATACTTTCATCACGATCAGATGTAACTCTAGGTGACAATATATGGTTATACAGCAAATTTCACAGCTTTAACATAAGCGGTTGGAAAGAAAACACGTTTTCAAAATTTTCGCGTAAACCAATATGGCTGCCAAAGCTTGTGACCAATTCCTTCAACATGAACAACTGTGACTCTAGGTCACAATATAAGGTTATACAGCAAGCTTCACAGTTCTAACATAAGCAGATGCAGAGAAAATAGATTTTCAAAATATTCGCATAAAACAAAATGGCTGCCAGATCATATGATATACAGCCTCCATATTATGCACAATAATTGTCACCATAGATGTCAATAAACATGGCAAAAATAAAGCATTTTTGTAATATGGTTTTTATTTTATTATTAGTTTAATAATATCGTTAAGCGTTTTTGAACAATTCAAAATGGCTGCCAAACCACATGACATATCAACTTCTCTTGAACAAATCTGAATGTTAGTCATAAGATAACTCTATAAACAAAATTTCAAGTCTGTCCTATAAGCGGTTTCGGAGAAGAAGATTTTTTTAGTTTTTAAAAATGGCGCATACGAAACAAAATGGCCACCAAGCTATGCAATGTATGGCTTTCAAATTGCACATACTAATGCTCACTATAGACCTCTACAATTTGCAGAAGTTTCAAGAAAATTTGCAAATGTTTTATTTCACGAAGGCGATTGCGCAATGCGAATTTTAACTGCAATATTGTCTTTAAGGGTTATGACTATGTGTAATCATGTGTCTATTACACTGTAATATTGTTAAATATTGTAAAACTAATGTATAAAGTGCAAAATTACGCAATTAAATGGCGATAAAAAGGTTAATGTCTCACAGCAGCCATATTGATTATGGAAAAATCGCAATTTTAACAATCTTGGTAGAGGACCTTGCAAGGAGCATACGTGCAAAATTGCGCTTTATTGCACTAAGCGGTTTAAGAGAAGAAGATGTTTAAAAAATTTCGCAAAATGCAAGATGGTTGCTACATCATGTGACCAAGTCACTTCTGTTGAGCAATGGAAAATCTAGGTCATAGCATCACTAAGCACAGCAAGTTTCAAAGTTGCAACATAAGCAGTTCCAGAGCTAAAGATTATTAAGCAGATCTCGAAATTTGTCGCAAAAAACAATATGGCTGCATAACCTTATGATCTATGAGTTCAATATTGCATGAGATGTAGCATTGCAATAGGCTGTACCAGCATACCTGATTTCAAGAGTTTAGCATAAGTAATTTGTGTTTTATGAGCAATTGACTCAAAAGAGGAAGTATTGAATTACAAATAATTACTATAAACATAAAACCGATATTGCTGCCGCATCATGTGACTGATTCTCTCCTTATGAGCAACTATGAATCTAGGTCACAATATAAGACTGTACAGCAAATTTCACAGTTCTTACATAAGCGGTTGCAGAGAAAATAGACTTTCAAAATTTTCGCGTAAACCAAGATGGCTGCCTGATCGTAAGATATGCAGCGTCCATATTACGCAAAATAATACATGTCAATAAACATGGCAAAAATAAAGCATTTTTGTAAAACAGTTTTTGTTTTATTATTAATTTAAATATATCGTTAAGCAATTTTGAACAATTCAAAATGGCTGCCAAACCACATGACCTATCAACTTCTCTTGAACAAATCTGAATGTTAGTCATAAGATAACTCTATAAACAAAATTTCAAGTCTGTCCCATAAGCGGTTTCGGAGAAGAAGATTTTTATAGTTTTTAAAAATGGCGCATACGAAACAAAATGGCTGCCAAGCTATGCATTGTATGGCTTTCAAATTGCACATACTAATGCTCACTATAGACCTCTACAATTTGCAGAAGTTTCATGAAAATTTGCAAATGTTTTATTTCACGAAGTCGATTGCGCAATGCGAATTTTAACTGCAATATTGTCTTTAAGGGTTATGACTATGTGTAATCATGTGTCTATTACACTGTAATATTGTTAAATATTGTAAAACTAATGTATAAAGTGCAAAATTACGCAATTAAATGGCGATAAAAAGGTTAATGTCTCACAGCAGCCATGTTGATTATGGAAAAATCGCAGTTTGAACAAACTTGGTAGAGGACCTTGCAAGGAGCATACGTGAAAAATTGCGCGTCATTGCACTAAGCGGTTTAGGAGAAGAAGATGTTTGAATATTTTTGCAAAATGCAAGATGGCTGCCACATCATGTGACCAAGGCACTTCTCTTGAGCAATAGCAATTTCAGGTCATAGTAGCACTAAGCACAGCAAGTTTCAAACTTGTAACATAAGCAGTTCCAGAGCTAAAGATTTTTAAGCGTTTGTCAAAATTTGTCGCAAAAAGCAATATGGCTGCCAGAGCATGTGACCTATGAGTTCAATTTTGCATGAGATGTAGCACAGCAATAGGCTGTACCAGCATACCTGATTTCAAGAGCTTTGCACAAGCAGTTAAGCAGTTATGGGCAATTGAATAAAAAGCTTGGCGGAATAAAAAGAATAATAATAATAATCCTAACAATAACAATAGGTTGTCCTGCAACTTCGTTGCATGGCCACCTAATAATCCGAACAATAACAATAGGTTGTCCTGCAACTTTGTTGCTGGCCACCTAATAAAAATAATAATAATAATAATAAATATAGCTGCAAGCAGCGATAGAGGTGGCCATGCGCATCGACTTTGCAATGGCATACAAGCAGTTAAATCACAATATAAAGCTTTATAGAAATTTTTAAAATTCTAACATTAGTATTTGGAAAAAAAACACATTTTCGAAAATTTTGCGTTTTTCAAGATGGCTGCCCTGCCATATGACCAATACATTCATCTCAATCAGATGTAACTCTAGGTCATAAGATATTGTTTTACAGCAAATTTCACAGCTTTAACATAAGCGGTTGCAAAGAAAACACATTTTTGAAATTTTTGCGTAAACCAATATGGCTGCCACAGCTTGTGACCAATTCCTTTAACATGAACAACTGTGATTCTAGGTCACAATATAAGGTTACTTAGCTAGTTTCACAGTTCTAAGATAAGCGGTTGCAGAGAAAATAGATTTTCGAAATTTTTGCGCAAAACAAAATGGCTGACTAATCATATGATATACAGCCTCCATATTATGCACAATCGTTCTTACTATAGATGTCAATAAACATCGCAAAAATAAAGCATTTTTGTATAACGGTTTTTGTTTTATTATTAATTTAAAAATATCGTTAAGCATTTTTTAACAATTCAAAATGGCTACCAAACGACATGTCCTATCAACTTCTCTTGAACAAATCTGAATGTTAGTAGTAAGATAACTCTATAAACAAAATTTCAAGTCTTTGCCATAAGCGGTTTCGGAGAAGAAGATTTTTGTAGTTTTTAAAAACCGTGCATATGAAACAAAATGGCTGTCAAGCTATGCATTGTAGGGCTTTCAAATTGCACATACTAATGCTCACTATAGACCTCTACAATTTGCAGAAGTTTTATGAAAATTTGCAAATGTTTTATTTCACGAAGGCGACTGCGCAGTGCGAATATTTACTGCAATATTGCCTTTAGGGGTCATGACTATGTGTACTCATGTGTCTGCTACACTGTAATATAGTTAAATAGTGTAAACATAATGCATAAAATGCACATTTACGCAATTAAACAGCGATAAAAAGGTGAATGGCTCATAGCAGCTATGTTGATTATGGAAAATTCGCAGTTTGAACAAACTTGGTAGAGAACCTTGCAAGGAGCACATGTGCAAAATTGCCCTTCATTGCACTTAGCGGTTGCAGAGAAGAAGATGTTTAAAGATTTTCGCACATTTCAAAATGGCAGCTAGGTCATGTGACTAAATCACTTCTCTTGAACAAATTTTATTCTAGGTCAGTACAGCAGTACACACAGCAAGTTTCACAGCTGTAACATAAGCGGTTCTGGAGAAGAAGATTTTCAAGCGGTTGTCGAAATTTGTCGCAAAAAGCAATATGGCTGCTAGATCACATGACCTATGAGATTTATGTTGCATAGGATTATGCACAGCATAGATCTCTAGCACTGTGCCAAGTTTCATGAGTTTTTGAGTTATGCTGTGGTTATTATAAGCATTTGAAAAAAACGGCGGAAAAATAATTTTAATAATACAAGCAATAACAAATAATAATATAGCTGCAAGCAGCGATAGAGGTGGCCATGCACATCGACATTGCAATGGCATACAAGCAGCTAAGTCACAATATAAAGCTTTATAGAAATTTTTACAATTCTAACATTAGCAGTTGGAAAGAAAACACATTTTCAAAATTTTTGCGTTTTTCAAGATGGCTGCCCCATCAGAAGACCAATACTTTCATCACGATCAGATGTAAATCTAGGTGACAATATATGGTTATACAGCAAATTTCACAGCTTTAACATAAGAGGTTGGAAAGAAAACACATTTTCGAAATTTTTGCATAAACCAATATGGCTGCCACAGCTTGTGACAAATTCCTTCAGCATGAACAACTGTGACTCTAGTTCACAATATAAGGTTATACAGCAGGTTTCACAGTTCTAACATGAGCAGTTGCAGAGAAAATAGATTTTCGAAATATTCGCATAAAATAAAATGGCTGCCAGATGATATGATATACAGCCTCCATATTATGCACAATAATTGTCACCATAGATGTCAATAAGCAGGACAAAAATAAAGCATTTTCGTAAAACTGTTTTTGTTTTATTATTAATTTAAAAATATCGTTAAGCGTTTTTGAACAATTCAAAATGGCTGCCAAACCACATGACCTATCAACTTCTCTTGAACAAATCTGAATGTTAGTCATAAGATAACTCTGTAAACAAAATTTCAAGTGTGTGCCTTAAGCGGTTTCGGAGAAGAAGATTTTTATAGTTTTTAAAAACAGCGCATATGAAACGAAATGGCTGCCAAGCTATGCATTGTATGGCTTTCAAATTGTACATACTAATGCTCACTATAGACCTCTACAATTTGCAGAAGTTTTATGAAAATTTGCAAATGTTTTATTTCATGAAGGCGACTGCGCAGTGCAAATTTTTACTGCAATATTGCCTTTAGGGATCATGACTATGTGTACTCATGTGTCTGCTACACTGTAATATAGTTAAATAGTGTAAACATAATGCATAAAGTGCAAATTTACGCAATTAAACAGCGATAAAAAGGCGAATGGCTCATAGCAGCCATGTTGATTATGGAAACGTTGCAGTTTTAACAATCTTGGTAGATGACCTTGCAAAGAGTACATGTGCAAAATTGTGCTTCATTGCACTTAGCGGTTTCAGAGAAGAAGATGTTTAAAGATTTTCGCACATTTCAAAATGGCAGCTAGATCATGTGACTAAATCACTTCTCTTGAACAAACTTTATTCTAGGTCAGTACCGTAGTACACACAGCAAGTTTCACAACTGTAACATAAGCAGTTCCGGAGAAAAAGATTTTCAAGCGGTTGTCGAAATTTGTCGTAAAAAACAATATGGCTACTAGATCACATGACCTATGAGATTTATGTTGCAAAGGATTATGCACAGCATAGGTCTCTAGCACTGTGCCAAGTTTCAATAGTTTTTGAGTTATGCTGTGGTTATTATAAGCATTTGAAAAAAACGGCGGAAAAATAATAATAATAGTACAAGCAATAACAAATAATAATATAGCTGCAAGCAGCAATAGAGGTGGCCAAGCGCATTGCCTATGCAATGGCACACAAGCAGCTAAGTCACAATATATATCTATAAAGCAAGTTTTTGCGGTTCTAAGTTAAACAGTTGGAAAGAAAACACATTTTTGAAATTATTGCGTTTTTAAAGATGGCTGCCACACTATATGGTCAATACTTTAAGCATGAACAGATGTAACTCTAGGTCACATTATATGGTTATACAGCAAATTTCAAAGCTTTAACATAAGCGGTTGCAAAGAAAACACATTTTCGAAGTTTTTGCGCTATTCAAGATGGCGGCCATACCATGTGACCAATACTTTCAACATGAACAGATGTAATTGTATGTCACAATATAAGGTTATACATAAAGTTTCACAGTTCTAACATAAGTGGTTGCAGAGAAAATAGATTTTCAAAATTTTCGCAAAAAACAAAATGGCTGCCAGAATATATGATATACAGTCTCCATATTATGCACAATAGTTGTCACCATAGATGTCAATAAGCATGGCAAAAATAAAGCATTTTGGAAAAACGTTTTTTGTTTTATTATTAATTTAAAAATATCGTTAGGCATTTTTGAACAATTCAAAATAGCTGCCAAACCACATGACCTATCAACTTCTCTTGAACAAATCTGAATGTTAGTCATAAGATAACTCTATAAACAAAATTTCAAGTCTGTGCCATAAGCAATTTCGGAGAAGAAGATTTTTGTAGTTTTTAAA
Organism: Bombina bombina; assembly: GCF_027579735.1. Classification (NCBI taxonomy): domain Eukaryota; kingdom Metazoa; phylum Chordata; class Amphibia; order Anura; family Bombinatoridae; genus Bombina; species Bombina bombina. Next base: position 341,960,290 of record NC_069502.1, on the reverse strand, counting down.
AACAGCGCATTCGAAACAAAATGGCCGCCAAGCTATGCAATGTATGGCTTTCAAATTGCACATACTAATGCTGACTATAGACCTCTACAATTTGCAGAAGTTTCATGAAAATTTGCAAATGTTTTATTTCACGAAGGCGACTGCGCAGTGCGAATTTTACCTGCAATATTGCCTTTAGGTGGCATGACTATGTGTAATCATGTGTCTGCTGCACTGTAATATAGTTAAATAGTGTAAATATAATGCATAAAGTGCAAATTTACGCAATTAAACAGCGATAAAAAGGCGAATCGCTCATAGCAGCCATGTTGATTATGGAAAATTTGCAGTTTTAACAATCTTGGTAGATGACCTCGCAAAGAGTAAATGTGCAAAATTGCGCTTCATTGCACTTAGCGGTTTCAGAGAAGAAGATGTTTAAAGGTTTTCGCACATTTCAAAATGGCAGCTAAATCATGTGACCAAATCACTTCTCTTGAACAAACTTTATTGTAGGTCAGTACAGCAGTACACACAGCAAGTTTCACAACTGTAACATAAGCGGTTCCAGAGAAGATGATTTTCAAGCGTTTGTCAAAATTTGTCGCAAAAAACAATATGGCTGCTAGATCACATGACCTATGAGATTTATATTGCATATGATTATGTACAGCATAGATCTCTAGCACTGTGCCAAGTTTCATGAGTTTTTGAGTTATGCTGTTGTTATTATAAGCATTTGAAAAAAACGGCGGAAAAATAATAATAATAATAATAATAATAATAATAATAATAAAAATAATAATAATAATAATAATAATAATCTGAGCAAAAACAATAGGTGTCCAGCACTATAGTGCTTGGCCACCTAAATATAGCTGCAAGCAGCAATAGAGGTGGCCAGCACATTATTTTTGCAATGCCATATAAGTAGTTATGTCACAAAATAAAGCTACATAACAACTGTTTACAGTTCTAACATAAGCATTTGGAAAAAAAAACACATTTTCGAAATGTTTGCGTTTTTTAAAATGGCTGCCACACCATATGACCTATACTTTCGACATGAACAAATTTAACTCTTGGTGACAATATATGGTTATACAGCAAATTTCACAGTTTTAACATAAGCGGTTGGAAAGAAAACACAGTTTCAAATTTTTTGCGTAAACCAATATGGCTGCCACAGCTTGTGACTAATTCCTTCAACATGAACAACTGTGACTCTAGGTCACAATATAAGACTGTACAGCAAATTTCACAGTTCTTACATAAGCTGTTGCAGAGAAAATAGACTTTCGAAATTTTCGCATAAACCAAGATGGCTGCCCGATCGTAAGATATACAGCCTCTATATTATGCACAATAGTGCTCACTATAGATGTCAATAAGCATGGCAAAAATAAAGCATTTTTGTAAAACGTTTTTTGTTTTATTATGAATTTAAATATATCGTTAAGCAATTTTGAACAATTCAAAATGGCTGTCAAACCACATGACGAATCAACTTCTCTTGAACAAATCTGAATGTTAGTCATAAGATAACTCTATAAACAAAATTTCAAGTCTGTCCCATAAGCGGTTTCGGAGAAGAAGATTTTTATAGTTTTTAAAAATGGCGCATACGAAACAAAATGGCCGCCAAGCTATGCAATGTATGGATTTCAAATTGCACATACTAATGCTCACTATAGACCTCTACAATTTGCAGAAGTTTCATGAAAATTTGCAAATGTTTTATTTCACGAAGGCAACTGCTCAATGCGAATTTTAACTGCAATATTGTCTTTAAGGGTTATGACTATGTGTAATCATGTGTCTATTACACTGTAATATTGTTAAATATTGTTAAACTAATGTATAAAGTGGAAAATTACGCAATTAAATGGCGATAAAAAGGTTAATGTCTCACAGCAGCCATGTTGATTATGGAAAAATCGCAAGTTTAACAATCTTGGTAGAGGACCTTGCAAGGAGCATATGTGCAAAATTGCGCTTTATTGCACTAAGCGGTTTAAGAGAAGAAGATGTTAAAAGATTTTCGCAAAATGCAAGATGGTTGCTACATCATGTGACCAAGTCACTTCTGTGGAGCAATGGAAAATCTAGGTCATAGCATCACTAAGCACAGCAAGTTTCAAAGTTGCAACATAAGCAGTTCCAGAGCTAAAGATTTTTAAGCAGTTCTCGAAATTTGTTGCAAAAAACAAAATGGCTGCGTAACCTTATGACCTATGAGTTCAATATTGCATGAGATGTAGCAGAGCAATAGGCTGTACCAGCATACCTGATTTCAAGAGTTTAGCATAAGTAATTTGTGTTTTATGAGCAATTGACTCACAAGAGGAAGTATTGAATTACAAATAATTACGATAAATATAAAACCGATATTGCTGCCGCATCATGTGACTGATTCTCTCCTAATGAGCAATTATGAATCTAGGTAACAATATAAGACTGTACAGCAAATTTCACAGTTCTTACATAAGCGGTTGTAGAGAAAATAGACTTTCGAAATTTTCGCGTAAACCAAGATGGCTGCCCGATCGTAAGATATACAGCCTCCATATTTCGCACAATAGTGCTCACCATAGATGTCAATAAACATGGCAAAAATAAAGCGTTTTTGTAAAACGGTTTTTGTTTTATTATTAATTTAAATATATCGTTAAGCAATTTTGAACAATTCAAAATGGCTGCCAAACCACATGACGTATCAACTTCTCTTGAACAAATCTGAATGTTAGTCATAAGATAACTCTATAAACAAAATTTCAAGTCTGTCCCATAAGCGGTTTCGGAGAAGAAGATTTTTATAGTTTTAAAAATGGCACATACGAAACAAAATGGCCGCCAAGCTATGCAATGTATGGCTTTCAAATTGCACATACTAATGCTCATTATAGACCTCTACAATTTGCAGAAGTTTCATGAAAATTTGCAAATGTTTTATTTCACGAAGGCGATTGCGCAATGCGAATTTTAACTGCAATATTGTCTTTAAGGGTTATGACTATGTGTAATCATGTGTCTATTACACTGTAATATTGTTAAATATTGTTAAACTAATGTATAAAGTGGAAAATTACGCAATTAAATGGCGATAAAAAGGTTAATGTCTCACAGCAGCCATGTTGATTATGGAAAAATCGCAGTTTGAACAAACTTGGTAGAGGACCTTGCAAGGAGCATATGTGCAAAATTGCGCGTCATTGCACTAGCGGTTTAGGAGAAGAAGATGTTTGAATATTTTCGCAAAATACAAGATGGCTGCCACATCATGTGACCAAGGCCCTTCTCTTGAGCAATAGCAATTTCAGGTCATAGTAGCACTAAGCACAGCGAGTTTCAAAGTTGTAACATAAGCAGTTCCAGAGCTAAAGATTTTTAAGCGTTTGTTGAAATTTGTCGCAAAAAGCAATATGGCTGCCAGAGCATGTGACCTATGAGTTCAATTTTGCATGAGATGTAGCACAGCAATAGGCTGTACCAGCATACCTGATTTTAAGAGCTTTGCAAAAACAGTTAAGCAGTTATGGGCAATTGAATACAAAGCTTGGCGGAATAAAAAGAATAATAATAATAACGGAATAAAAAGAATAATAATAATAATAATAATAATAATAATAATAATAATAATAATAATCCGAACAATAACAATAGGTTGTCCTGCAACTTTGTTGCTGGCCACCTAATTATTCCTATTCTAATACCCTTTAACCAAAAAAAACACCTCAAAATAAAAAAAAGTCTTATCTAGAATAAACTACCAAGGGCCCTTAACCTTTTAACGCCGTTATGCCGTTCTATTCCGTCATATTTACACTGGGCTTTAAAGCCGTTATGACGGAATAGAACGTCATATCAAACGGCTGTCCTGAAGCCTTCTGCGCTTCAAGGACTTGATCGCGGTCTGGAGGGCGTTCCTAGGGTTGTAGGGACGCCCCCCAGATGCGATCCAATAATTGAAATCTCGCGATCGTATGCACGATCGCGTAGTTTCAATTTGTCTACATCGGAACAGGTGTTCCGATGTAGACACTTTAACCCTGTCACGAAAGGGTTAAAAGGGCCTTTTGTAGGGCATTGCCCTAAAGTTAACAGCTCTTTTGCTAGAAAACAAAACAAACACCCCCTAACAGTATACAAACCCACACCCCATAAACCCAAAAAATAAAAATAAAGTAAAACCTAATCTACCCATTTAGCTCTTTTTCCTGCCCTTAAAATGGCATTCAGCTCTTTTATGAAATGCCCAAGCCCTAATCTAAAAATAAAAACCATCCCAAAACGAAAAAAATACATTACACAAAATAACAAACAAATTATCAAAAATAATAAAAATTATTCCTATTCTAATACCCATTTAAAAAAAACACCCCAAAATAAAAAAAACTAATCTAGAATAAACTACCAATAGCCCTTAAAAGGGCCTTTTGTAGGCCATTGCCTTAAAGGGCCATAATACCCAAATGTTTAAACACTTGAAAGTGATGCAGCATAGCTGTAAAAAGCTGACTAGAAAATATCTCCTGTATTATGTCCCTTTAAGTTAAACAGCTCTTTTACCTAAAAAAAAATTACAAAGACCCACTAACATTACAAATCTTCATCCCGGCGGCTCCATCTTAATCTAGGCGGCATCTTCTATCTTCATCCCGGTGGCGTGGAGCGGGTCCATCCTGAAGACATCCGGCATGGAGCATCCTCTTCATACGGTCGCCGCTGTATACTGAATCTTAAAGGGACATAACACTGATATGCTAAATCACTTGAAACTGATGCAGTATAACTGTAAAAAGCTGACAGGAAAATATCACCTGAGCATCTCTATGTAAAAAAGGAAGATATTTTACCTCACAATCTCCTCAGCTCAGCAGAATAAATTCTGTGTAAAAAGTTATACTTCACCTGCTCCCAGCTGCAGGTAAAAATAAAAAAAAATGAAGAAATGAACAGCAGCCAATCAGCATCAGCAGTGCTGAGGTCATGAACTCTTACTGTGATCTCATGAGATTTGACTTAACTCTCATGAGATTTCATAGTAAGCTTCCTTTACCTGATTGGTGAAATAATATGAGAGTTTCAGCTGTCCTAGGACAGACACACTAAAATGCTGCTTAGAAATCCTTTACAATGGGAGGTGGCTACTGAGGAACTTTTGAGGTAAAATATCTTTCTTTTTTACATAGAGTTGTTCAGGAGATATTTTCTAGTCAGCTTTTTACAGCTATGCTGCATCACTTTCAAGTGTTTAAACATTTGGGTATTATGGCCCTTTAAATGCAAGGGAAGCAATTCAAAATGGCATCCCTTGCATTCCTATTGGATGATTTGATTTTGCAAATTCAAATCAACCAATCGGATGAGAGCTACTGAAATCCTATTGGCTGTTCAAACCCTTGCAGGGTTTGGTCAAAAACAGGGTAATTAACATGTTCACTCCTAATAATCAATTCATCTTATATGAGAGTAATCAAATTTTTTACACTAAGCAATTGGTTTGTCTTATACTGTATCAATAGTTGCATCAACCTGAACGAGCAATCAGATAAAACATCATTCCACTGATTAATAAAAACTCTGTCATCTGTCAGAAATGTAGGATATTTGTTTAACCGTAAACCTCGAGGTATAATATTAAGTTTAGTGTAATTTTCCAATGTCCCATTTCAATTTATTTTCTCGTATTAAATTAGACTCCATTTCCTCAAATAATGCAGAAAGTGTATGCTTAGATCTGTCCATAGAAAATATGGTTTCACACTCAGGGTTAATATCATCCCTTTCCTGTGCACTCCTTAAAGAAAAGAAAGTTAAGGGTCTTACTGCAACTTCCATTTGTGCCTCCATAGTTCAGGACAGAGCAAAGTGATTGCCTCCTCAATGTGTCTCTGCTGTTTAGGTAAGCGTTACCCCAACGCTATTGTAATGACAAATATTCAACCAGAGTTAAACAGCAAATTACGTTGGTGGCAATAGCGGGTATTTATTATATACCAAAATTGGCCTGTAGCCCAAGCAGTGGTAAGTTTTGGAAGCGTGTATTTATTGTATTGGCTTAAAGGGACATTATACACTCATTTTTTCTTTGCATAAATGTTTTGTAAATGATCTATTTATATAGTCCATCAGTTTTTTTTTTTTTTTAAATGTTTAGTTTTGATTAATTTTAAATAACATTGCTCAGATTTTCAGACTCCAAACCAAGCCCCAAAGTTTTATGTGAGTACTGATGTATACCTACCCCAGCTTGCTCCGGTTTGTGTAAATGGTCTTTTCATATGCAAAAGAAGGGGGAGGAGGGGAGTGTCTTATTTCCCACTTGCAGTGGGCTTTCCAGCTAGCTTTTCAACAGAGCTAAACTGAAAGATTCTAAGTACGTTTTTAAACCATTTTATACTGGATTTTTATATCAGTATCTGGGCATCTTATTTTTTATAGTAGTGTCTATTACATGCAGTTATATGAAAATGAGTGTATACTGTCCCTTTAAGTTCCATAATATGAGTAAAAATTTTCTTACCGTGCCCCCTGTATTAGCCGGCCGGTCTCTGGGTAAGCACTGGAATAACTTAGGGAAAACCAAAAACCAAAATCAAAATAACTAAAAAACATAATTTATGCTTAGCTGATAAATGTATTTCTCTTGTGGTGTATCCAGTCCACGGATCATCCATTACTTGTGGGATATTCTCCTTCCCAACAGGAAGTTGCAAGAGGATCACCCACAGCAGAGCTGCTATATAGCTCCTCCCCTAACTGCCATATCCAGTCATTCGACCGAAAACAAGCAGAGAAAGGAGAAACCATAGGGTGCAGTGGTGACTGTAGTTTAAAATTAAAAAATACCTGCCTTAAAATGACAGGGCGGGCCGTGGACTGGATACACCACAAGAGAAATAAATTTATCAGGTAAGCATAAATTATGTTTTCTCTTGTAAGGTGTATCCAGTCCACGGATCATCCATTACTTGTGGGATACCAATACCAAAGCTAAAGTACACGGATGAAGGGAGGGACAAGGCAGGTACTTAAATGGAAGGTACCACTGCCTGTAAAACCTTTCTCCCAAAAATAGCCTCTGAAGAAGCAAAAGTATCAAATTTGTAGAATTTTGAAAAAGTATGAAGCGAAGACCAAGTCGCCGCCTTGCAAATCTGTTCAACAGAAGCCTCATTTTTAAAGGCCCAAGTGGAAGCCACAGCTCTAGTAGAATGAGCTGTAATCCTTTCAGGAGGCTGCTGGCCAGCAGTCTCATAGGCTAAGTGGATTATGATTCTTAGCCAAAAAAGAAAGTGAGGTTGCCGAAGCCTTTTGACCTCTCCTCTGTCCAGGGTAGACAACAAACAAAGCAGATGTTTATCTTTAAAGCACGAACCACGTCCAGATTGTGTAATAGACGTTCCTTCTTTGAAGAAGGATTAGGACACAAAGACGGAACAACAATCTCTTGATTGATATTCTTATTAGATACCACCTTAGGTAAAAACCCAGGTTTGGTACGCTGAACTACCTTATCTGCATGGAAGATCAGATAAGGAGAATCACATTGTAAGGCAGATAACTCGGAAACTCTACGAGCCGAGGAAATAGCTACCAAAAAAAAAACTTTCCAAGATAAAAGTTTGATATCTACGGAATGAAGAGGTTCAAATGGAACCCCCTGAAGAACTTTAAGAACCAAATTTAAGCTCCAAGGTGGAGCAACAGGTTTAAACACAGGCTTGATTCTAACTAAAGCCTGACAAAATGCCTGAACGTCTGGGACATCCGCCAGACACTTGTGCAAAAGAATAGATAGTGCAGAAATCTGTCCCTTTAAGGAACTAGCTGACAATCCTTTCTCCAATCCTTCTTGGAGAAAAGATAATATCCTGGGAATCCTGGCCTTACTCCATGAGTAGCCCTTGGATTCACACCAATAAAGATATTTACGCAATATCTTATGATAGATTTTCCTGGTGACAGGCTTTCGTGCTGAATTGAGGTATCAATGACTGACTCAGAGAAACCACGCTTTGATAAAATCAAGCGTTCAATCTCCAGGCAGTCAGCCTCAGAGAAATTAGATTTGGATGGTTGAAAGGAACTTGAAGTATTAGGTCCTGTCTCAACGGCAAAGTCCATGGTGGAAAGGATGACATGTCCACCAGATCTGCATACCAAGTCCTGTGTGGCCACGCAGGCGCTATCATGATCACTGATGCTCTCTCCTGCTTGATTTTGGCAATCAGACGAGGGAGCAGAGGAAACGGTGGAAACACATAAGCCAGGTTGAAGGACCAAGGCGCTGCTAGAGCATCTATCAGCGTTGCCTTGGGGTCCCTGGACCTGGATCCGTAACAAGGAAGCTTGGCGTTCTGGCGAGACTCCATGAGATCCAGTTCTGGTTTGCCCCTATGATGAACCAATTGTGCAAACACCTCCGGATGGAGTTCCCACTCCCCCGGATGAAAAGTCTGTCGACTTAGAAAATCTGCCTCCCAGTTCTCTACACCTGGGATATGGATAGCTGATAGGTGGCAAGAGTGAATCTCTGCCCAGCGAATTATCTTTGAGACTTCTAACATCGCTAGGGAACTCCTTGTTCCCCCTTGATGGTTGATGTAAGCCACAGTAGTGATGTTGTCCGACTGAAATCTGATGAACCTCATTGTCGCTAGCTGAGGCCAAGCCTGAAGAGCATTGAATATCGCTCTTAGTTTCAGAATGTTTATTGGAAGGAGTGACTCCTCCTGAGTCCACAATCCCTGAGCCTTCAGGGAGTTCCAGACTGCACCCCAACCTAGAAGGCTGGCATCTGTCATTACAATTGTCCAATCTGGCCTGCGAAAGGTCATACCTTTGGACAGATGGTCCCGAGATAGCCACCAGAGAAGAGAATCCCTGGTCTCTTGATCCAGATTTAGTAGAGGGGACAAATCTGTGTAATCCCCATTCCACTGACTGAGCATGCAGAGTTGCAGCGGTCTGAGATGTAGGCGTGCAAACGGCACTATGTCCATTGCCGCTAAAATTAAGTTGATTACTTCCATGCACTGAGCCACCGAAGGGCGAGGAATGGAATAAAGAACACGGCAGGAATTTAGAAGTTTTGATAACCTGGACTCCGTCAGGTAAATTTTCATTTCTACAGAATCTATCAGAGTCCCTAGGAAGGAAACTCTTGTGAGGGGGGATAGAGAACTCTTTTCCTCGTTCACCTTCCACCCATGCAACCTCAGAAATGCCAACACTATGTCCGTATTAGACTTGGCAATTTGGAAGTTTGACAACTGAATCAGGATGTCGACTAAATAAGGGGCCACTGCTATGCCCCGCGGCCTTAGGATCGCCAGAAGCGACCCCAGAACTTTCGTCTAGGAAGGCAAACCTGAGAAACCGATGATGATCTTTGTGTATCGGAATGTGAAGATAAGCATCCTTTAAATCCACTGTAGTCATGTATTGACCCTCCTGGATCATAGGTAGGATGGTACGAATAGTCTCCATCTTGAATGATGGAACTCTGAGGAATTTGTTTAAGATCTTTAGATCCAAAATTGGTCTGAAGGTTCCCTCTTTTTTGGGAACCACAAACAGATTTGAGTAAAATCCCTGTCCCTGTTCCTCCTTTGAAACTAGATGGATCACTCCCATAACTAGGAGGTCTTGTACACAGTGTAAGAATGCCTCTCTTTTTATCTGGTTTGCAGATAATTGTGAAAGGTGAAATCTCCCTTTTGGGGGGGAAGTCTTGAAGTCCAGAAGATATCCCTGGGATATAATTTCCAACGCCCAGGGATCCTGGACATCTCTTGCCCACGCCTGGGTGAAGAGCAAAAGTCTGCCCCCTACTAGATCCGTTACCGGATAGGGGGCCGTTCCTTCATGCTGTCTTAGAGGCAGCAGCAGGCTTTTTGGCCTGCTTACCTTTGTTCCAGGCCTGGTTAGGTCTCCAGACCATCTTGGACTGAGCAAAAGTTCCCTCTTGTTTTGCATTAGAGGAAGTTGATGCCGCACTTGCCTTGAAGTTTCGAAAGGCACGAAAATGAGACTGTTTGGCCCTTGATTTGGACCTATCCTGAGGAAGGGCATGACCTTTTCCTCCAGTGATATCAGCAATAATCTCCTTCAAACCAGGCCCGAATAGGGTCTGCCCCTTGAAGGGAATGTTAAGCAGCTTAGACTTTGAAGTAACGTCAGCTGACCATGATTTAAGCCATAGCGCTCTGCGCGCCTGTATAGCAAAACCAGAATTCTTAGCCGTTAGTTTAGTCAAATGAACAATGGCATCAGAAACAAAAGAATTGGCTAGCTTAAGTGCTCTAAGCTTGTCAAGTATGTCATCCAATGGAATCGCTACCTGTAAAGCCTCTTCCAGAGACTCAAACCAGAACGCCGGGTAGCAGTGACAGGAGCAATGCATGCAAGGTGCTGTAGGATAAAACCTTGTTGAATAAACATTTTCTTAAGGTAACCCTCTAACTTTTTATCCATTGGATCTAAGAAAGCACAACTGTCCTCGACAGGGATAGTAGTACGCTTTGCTAGAGTAGAAACTGCTCCCTCCACCTTAGGAACTGTCTGCCATAAGTCCCATGTGGTGGCGTCTATTGGAAACATTTTTCTAAAAATAGGAGGGGGAGAGAACGGCACACCTGGTCTATCCCATTCCTTAGTAAGAATTTCTGTAAACCTTTTAGGTATTGGAAAAACATCAGTGCACACCGGCACTGCATAGTATTTATCCAGTCTACACAATTTCTCTGGCACTGCAATTGTATCACAGTCATTCAGAGCAGCTAAAACCTCCCTGAGTAACACGCGGAGGTGTTCAAGCTTAAATTTAAATGTAGAAATATCAGAATCAGGTTGCATCATCTTCCCTGAGTCAGAAACATCACCCACAGAAAGAAGCTCTCCTTCTTCAGCTTCTGCATATTGTGAGGCAGTATCAGACATAGCTCTTAAAGCATCAGTATGCTCTGTATTTCGTCTAACTCCAGAGCTATCTCGCTTTCCTCTAAATTCAGGTAGTCTGGCTAATACCGCTGACAGTGTATTATCCATGACTGCCGCCATGTCTTGTAAAGTAAACGCTATGGGCGCCCTGGATGTACTTGGCGCCATTTGAGCGTGAGTCCCTTGAGCGGGAGTCAAAGGGTCTGACACGTGGGGAGAGTTAGTCGGCATAACTTCCCCCTCATCAGATTCCTCTGGTGATAAATTTTTTAAAGACAGAATATGATCTTTATTGCTTAAAGTGAAATCAGTACATTTGGTACACATTCTAAGAGGGGGTTGCACCATGGCTTTTAAACATAATGAACAAGGAGTTTCCTCTATGTCAGACATGTTTGTACAGACTAGCAATGAGACTAGCAAGCTTTAAATCAACACTTTAAGTCAAGTTAACGAGCAAATATAAGAAACGGTACTGTGCCTTTAAGAGAAACAAATTTTGTCAGAATTTGAAAAACAGTGAAAAAAGGCAGTAAATCAAACAAAATTTTTACAGTGTGTATAATAAGCTAACAGAGCATTGCACCCTCTTGCAAATGGATGATTAACCCCTTAGTTCAAAAAACGGATCAAAAAAACGATATAGACGTTTTTTAACAGTCACACCAAACTGCCACAGCCTTGCTGTGGGCCTACCTTCCCCAACAAACGATTTTGGAAAGCCTAAGAGCCCTTTAGAGATGTCCTATAGCATTCAGGGGACTCCTGGAGGAAGCTGGATGTCTCAGTCTGTAAAAGTTACTGCGCAAAAAAGCACTAAATTAGGCCCCTCCCACTCATAGTAACACAGTGGAAAGCCTCAGGAAACTGTTTCTAGGCAAATTTAAGCCAGCCATGTGGAAAAAACTAGGCCCCAATAAAGTGTTATCACCAAAGTATATATAAAAACGTTTAAACATGCCAGCAAACGTTTTATATTGTAAATATAAAAGAGTATTACCTCAGAAAGTAAGCATGATACCAGTCACTATTAAATCACTGTATTCAGGCTTACCTTACATAAATTTGGTATCAGCAGCATTTTCTAGCATTCACATCTTCTAGAAAAAATCTTAACTGCACATACCTCATAGCAGGATAACCTGCACGCCATTCCCCCGCTGAAGTTACCTCTCTCTTCAGTCATGTGTGAGAACAGCAATGGATCTTAGTTACAACCTGCTAAGATCATAGAAATCACAGGCAGATTCTTCTATTTTTCTCACTGGGACAAAATAGTACAACTCCGGTACCATTTAAAAATAACAAACTTTTGATTGAAGCAAGATAACAGCTACATTTCACCACTTTCCTCTTACTACCTCCATGCTTGTTGAGAGTTGCAAGAGAATGACTGGATATGGCAGTTAGGGGAGGAGCTATATAGCAGCTCTGCTGTGGGTGATCCTCTTGCAACTTCCTGTTGGGAAGGAGAATATCCCACAAGTAATGGATGATCCGTGGACTGGATACACCTTACAAGAGAAAACTAGATTTTAAATAAACTAGAACTAAAATTCCAATTATACTTATAAAAGACCTATTCCCCAGGCCAGGAGAAATTGACAGATATAGTTTATCTAAACAGATTACAAATAGAGTAGGGCATTAAAGTGTTATAATTACAGTATATCCTTTATCGCTGCCTATGTTAAGAATAGGAATCTCAGTATAAGTTAGCATATCTCTGTTGAATATAGAATAAGGGAACAAAAGGGTTAAGTACTAGCAACACGTATAGGTTTACAAGTGTTATGTATTTGACAATCAGGTTGTAACCAATAGGATTTGTTTGCTTCTTTTAAAAGTGTCAATTTTATTGTGTTGGACAGCAGCTTATGAGGACTGCTTTTTGAGCCGAAACATGTAAGGCTGTTGCTAACAGACAGTCCTAATTTTTATTTGTTTGTGCCTAAATGTTGGAAAAAGAATTTTAATGACACCAAGGTGTTAAGAATAAAGCAAGACTTTTTACTCAACCCAGTGCCGGTGCTCCTATTTTCCACTTTGAGCTATTACTGAACATTACCCACAGTGAGCACGGCAACCTCTGGGGATTTGAAGCGAGTTCAGGACTATCCTATCCGGTATGCAGTTCCAGAACGAGCAGAGGCAGTGGTGAGCTGACGTCATCGGACGAATCAGAGGCGTAACCGCACCCCCTATTGCTACGGGCTGGGGAGGATATGGCAGGCTGAATGGAGGACAGAGAACGCTGAGGAGTACAAGAAAGTACCGGTTGAGATCCAGGAGAGGATTAATGCAGCGCAAGACCCACAGCCTCTACACAGGGACCGGCCGGCTGATTCAGGGGGCACGGTAAGAAAATTTTCACTCATATTATGGAACTTAAGCCAATACAATAAATACACGCTTCCAACACTTACCACTGCTTGGGCTACAGGCCAATTTTGGTATATAATAAATACCCGCTATTGCCACCAACGTAATTTGCTGTTTAACTCTGGTTGAATATTTGTCATTACAATAGTGTTGGGGTAACGCTTACCTAAACAGCAGAGACACATTGAGGAGGCAATCACTTTGCTCTGTCCTGAACTTTGGAGGCACAAATGGAAGTTGCAGTAAGACCCTTAACTTTCTTTTCTTTAAGGAGTACACAGGAAAGGGATGATATTAACCCTGAGTGTGAAACCATATTTTCTATGGACAGATCTAAGCATACACTTTCTGCATTATTTGAGGAAATGGAGTCTAATTTAATACGAGAAAATAAATTGAAATGGGACATTTGGACATTGGAAAATTACACTAAACTTAATATTATACCTCGAGGTTTAGGGTTAAACAAATATCCTACATTTCTGACAGATTGAAAGAGTTTTTATTAATCAGTGGAATGATGTTTTATCTGATTGCTCGTTCAGGTTGATGCAACTATTGATACAGTATAAGACAAACCAATTGCTTAGTGTAAAAAATGTGATTACTCTCATACAAGATGAATTGAATATTAGGAGTGAACATGTTAATTACCCTGTTTTTGACCAAGCCCTGCAAGATGTTGTGGCTGAAGCCAAAAAGGTATTATTAGATAGGAAGCATTCAAAATTTGTTAGGGACCAGTCAGATTATACAAATAACATGGTCTATATCTGGAATAGAAAAGAGAGATTTCAAACCAGACGAGATTTTAATCAAAGGAATAATTTTGGCAACAGAGGCAGAGGAAGAGGTTGTAGGAACAGGGGAAGAGGCAGAAGTGGAAGGCATATTCAATTCTCTGATAGTGAAACAGAAGGGACAGGGGATAGCTCATTTTCTCGGGGAGAAGAAGACACAAGGCATATTGTACAGAATAGCCAAGCTGTGAGTAACCATCAGAATAGCCAGGTTGTAACTATCACTATGAGCAACAACAGACAGGACAAGCAGGTTACAGTCAACAATTAACTATACCAAAAGGAAATACACAACTACAGGTAGCTACGCCTAAAGTAAGTACACAACAGTACACAACAGCCAGTGTCCATACTAAAAAACACCCAGAAAGGCTCTAAATCAAAGTACAGTACACCAGTATTAGAACCAACATCTGGTGGAGGTAATCAGATTAATAATCCAGACAACATTGAGAGATCTGAAATGAATCAGGTTTTTTGCATCACCCAGCCCAAACAAGACGGGGGGGGGGGGGCGAGATACCACAGGATCAATAAGAGGAAGGTATCCACTCAGAACGCAACAGAGACAAACACATTACCAGTAGCAGATGTCACGAATAGATCTTCTATTAACTATGTTATTAATTTATCAGTTTATACCCTAAATGATATAGAATTGAAGTTGTTGGGATTGGGTTTGGGCTTTGTTTCACCCAGTTCTTTTAATCTATTTGACATGTTACTGGATGTGAATAAGTTGATTAGAAAACTAACCTTAAAAAAGCATTTTTCTGTGAATAAACATATTTCCAATTAATTCCAGCCATACGAGAGCACGGTTGTTCAGCCTAGCATTGTAACTGGTAGGGATGTAAGTGAATCAGATTTTCAGCATTTATGTGATTTGAATACATTGGAAATTCTAGCAGAAGAAAGTGTTGGGGATGGGTCTCTCTCAGGTTCTAATTCTATCTCTAATTCTATCTCTAATTCTGAATCAGTATTGTGTACTCCCAAATTTAAGAAAAAATCCACCTTCTACCCGATACAGAGCAGAGGGAATATAATAGAAACATTTCAAATTAGGGTGGAACAAGATCTTACAAAATTATATTATACTCAGACTAATATTAAATATAATTTAACATACAATGAAAAGGAAGCATTGAAGAATTTGGCACAAAATAAAGATTTGGTAATACGTGCCGCAGATAAAGGAGGCACAGTAGTGGTTCAGAATAGAGACGACTTTGTTAATGAAGCCCTTAGACAGTTTAATAATCCATTAAACTATAGGACACTAACCAATGATCCCACTAATATCTTTAACAAGAAGCTAAGAGACTTAGTTGATGATGGTGTGGAAATGGGCTTCATTGAATTAGATACAAGTGAGTACTTATTGGTCACCAATCCAAAGATACCAACATTTAACCATCTCCCTAAAGTACATAAGAGTACAGAGAATGTGGTAGGAAGGCCTATAGTAAGTGCAATAGGGTCATTTTCAGAACACCTGTCAGAATGGCTAGACAAGATCTTACAACCAATGGTATTAGATCTATGGAGCCATGTAAAAGATACAAAACATATATTGCAGATAGTTTCGGATATAGAGTGGAGTGACAATTTTACTTGGTTAACAGTAGATGTCCAATCGCTCTATTCCTCAATACCGCATGAATATGGACTACAAGCAATAGCTTTCTTTATGAAAAAGTATTATGGTAACAATCCAGATTATTGTGTTTGTTGTAAGAGTCACAGATTTCCTTCTGAAACACAACTATTTCTCTTTTGAGGGGTTTTTCTATCTTCAGATATGCAGCACCGCTATGGGGGCATAATTTGCGCCCTCATATGCCAACCTATTTTTGGGTTGGTGGGAGCAGTGCAGCATATTTGGAGATGGAAACTCCTACAGGGAGAATATAGTAGTATACAAACGTTTCATAGATGATCTGCTTTTTATTTGGCAAGGAGACCAAGAAGAAATGGAAATGTTTGTAGGAGGTTTAAATACCAATAATGTAGGTTTGAAATTCACTTTAGAATATGACAGAAAACAGATCAATTACCTAGATGTCACTCTTAGTGGAACTAATGGGGAACTTGTAAAAACGACAGTATACAGAAAACCCATAGCTGGGAATACATTGTTACATGCATCCAGTTTTCACCCAGTAAGTACATTAAGAGGGATAGCAAAAGGACAATACACACGACTGAAACGAAATTGCTCGGATGATAACAGTTATCATGAACAGTCTACTCTACTAACAGAGAGGTTAGAACAGAGGGGATACCAGAAAAGACTTATAGAATCGGCCAAGCATTCAGTAATGAAATTGAACCGAAATGACTTACTAGACAAAGAGAGGAGGGGCAAAGAAAGGAGAGCTCAATCTAATGATTTACTGTTTGTGACTACATATAGTAGCCAATATTCCAATATCTGTAATATAATAAGGAAACATCTCCCTCTTCTAAGAGCCGATGATGGTTTAGCAGATATCAATGTTAAGGATTGCAGATTTGCATATAAAAAGAATATGAGCATAGGAAATATGGTTTCCCCCACGAAACTACCTAGTAAGGAATTGATACAAGATTCATCTTGGTTGACATCAAGAGGTATGTATAAATGTCATTACACTAACTGTCTAGCCTGTGCAAAAGTAGACACAGGGGTAAGCTTTACTTCTACCCACACAGGACAAGAGTATCACAAACACATGTGTATGAACTGCAGGTCCACGTTCATTATCTATCTTATAACTTGCAGAGACTGTCAGAAACAATATGTAGGGCTCACAATTAGAGAGGTTAGAACTAGGATAAGGGAACATCTTTCATCCATAAAAATAGGGTTGGCCAGCACACCATTAGAACAACATTTTGTCATGGTTCATAATAAAGATACCAGCAGTTTTTCATGGACTGCTATAGAGAGAATTCTTCCCCAAAAGAATGATGGGGATAGAGAAACAATCCTAGGTAGACAGGAAATATTTTTGATTTTTAAGTTAAAAACCAGGGGGTCGATCCGATAAAAATTGTCGCCCGCAAAAGCCGGCGACGCCAATATTTGCGCTGGTTTGGTATCCTATATACGGCGTAACCTAGAAGTTACGCCCGTATATTTCTGCCGTCGCCCACAGTTTTTTGGGCCATAGGCAGGTGTACCAAACCAGCGCAGTTTGGTATCCAATATGCAGCATAAGGACTTACGTGGCGAAAATGGAGAAATCTTACTCCATTTTCACCTCGCCACAAAAAGCAGCCGTAAGAAGCCTTACGCTGACTATTGGAGTCCCGTAACTCCCTAAACTAGCTAGAAAATAAACCTAACACCTAACGCATGCGCAATGTCTATCTCCCTGTCAACCGCGATCCCCCGCCGCAATCCATAATAAAGTATTTAACCCCTAAACCGTCGCCATCTACATAAACTAACCCCCTACTGTGAGCCCCTAAA
The DNA here is from genome assembly GCF_027579735.1 of Bombina bombina. NCBI lineage: Eukaryota > Metazoa > Chordata > Amphibia > Anura > Bombinatoridae > Bombina > Bombina bombina. Next base: position 341,942,722 of record NC_069502.1, on the reverse strand, counting down.
ACCGCCACCATCTAACTGATCTATCCCCTAATGTGAACCCCTTACACCGCCGCCATCTATATTAAAATTATTAACCCCTAATTTAATCTACCTACCCCGTCGCCAGCTATATTATCTATATTAACCCTAAGTATATTATAGTTAATATAGTTATTACATTATATATATTAACTATATTAACCATATATATATTAATAGTTAATATAGTTACTATAGTATTTATATTAACTATATTAACTCTATCTAACCCTAACACCCCTAACTAAATTCTTATTAAATAAATCTAATTCATATTATAAACTAAAATATTCCTATTTAAATCTAAATACCTGTAAAATAAACCCTAAGATAGCTACAATATAATTAATAATTACATTATAGCTATGTTAGGGTTTATATTTATTTTACAGGTAAATTGTTAATTATTTTAACTAGGTATAGTAGCTATTAAATTGTTATTAACTATGTAATAGCTACCTAGTTAAAATAATTACCCAATTACCTGTAAAATAAATCCTAACCTAAGTTACAAATACACCTACACTATCAATAAATTAAAGAAACTACAAATATCTATCTAAAATACAATTAAATAAACTAAACTAAATTACAAAAACAAACAAACACTAAATTACAAAAAATAAAAAAAAGATTACAAGATTCTTCCGGCACGACGACTTCCCGACGAATGAGGTTCCTTTAAATGACGTCATCCAAGATGTCGTCCGTCGAATTCCGATTGGCTGATAGGTTTCTATCAGCCAATCGGAATTAAGGTAGAAAAATCTGATTGGCTGATTGAATCAGCCAATCAGATTCAAGTTCAATCTGATTGGCTGATTGTTTCAGCCAATTGGATTGAACTTGAATATGATTGGCTGATTCAATCAGCCAATCAGATTTTTCTACCTTAATTCCGATTGGCTGATAGAATCCTATCAGCCAATAGGAATTCGACGGACGCCATCTTGGATGACGTCATTTAAAGGAACCTCATTCATCGGGAAGTCGTCGTGCCGGAAGGATGCTCCGCGGCGGAGGAGCGAAGGAAGAAGATTGAAGATGCCGATTTGCTTGAAGACGTCGCCGATGGAAGAAGACTCTCTGCCGCTTGCTTCAAGACATCGCCCTGATGGAAGAAGACTTCACTGCCGCTTGCTGGAACACATCGCCTGGATCGGATGAGGAGTTCGGCCCGGCTGGGTGAATACAAGGTAGGGAGATCTTCAGGGGGGTAGTGTTAGGCTTATTTAAGGGGGGTTTGGGTTAGATTAGGGGTATGTGGGTGGTGGGTTGTAATGTTGGGGGGTGGTATTGTGTTTTTTTAATATAATAACGATATTAACTATAGTAACCCTAATATAATTAGGGTTAATATAGTTAATATATATAATGTAATAACTATATTAACCCTAATATAATTAGGGTTAATATAGTTAATATAGCTGGCGGCGGTGTAGGGGGATTAGATTAGGGGTTAATACATTTATTATAGGTGGCCGCGGTGTAGGGGGATGTAGATTGTAGGCAAAAGAGCAGTTTACTTTGTGACAAAGCCCCGCCAAAAGCCCTTTTAAGGGCTGGCAAAAGAGCTGTTACTTTGGGGCATGCCCCGCAAAAAGCCCTTTTAAGGGCTGGCAAAAGAGCTGTTACTTTGGGGCAATGCCACGCAAAAAGCCCTTTTCAGGGCTATTTGTAGGGTTAGACTGTCAGCATTTGGTTTGACACTACACCTTTAAACCCAGATCTCCTCCCCAAATTCTATCCTATTTAAGTCTCAATCTCCCAGGAATCATTGCTTGATTATTAAAGTGTGTTTAGGTGACTTGCTCTAGTCTCTCTAGACATCGTTTCATATGAAGCCAAAGAAAACCTGAAATATCAGTCCTAAACTTATTGAGGAATTACCTTTTCTTCTCCCTTTACCTTGTGGGCTAATTGCAGCCTTATAACCTATTTGTTATTTTTACTATTGCTGAAGTTATACCCACACTTCAGCAAGTTGACAGTAACACTAGCAGTTCTGCCGCATTCAGTCTGTGAACGGACGCACTTGCTTTTGCTGACATCATCTCCGCTCACAGACAATCTTCTGCGCAGCACGCCAGAGTCGGTAACCACGCTGACCAGACTGAACGCTGCTCTCCTGTCTCCCTGCAACTTCTCTGGATAACAAGTAAGACTTTCTACCATCCTCTAACGTTAGCCAGAAAGGTATGTGCACCAACGAATACTTATAGCATGCTGGATAAAAGACTTAAAGTAATGCATTACTGAACTTTTGTGCTTATATCTTCATGCGACGCAATTCATCTCTAATCATTATTTCTTATACTGTGTATCATAAAAGGAGTATAACCCTCAACTTAACCATTGCCTAAGGAATATTATCTTTATTATTTATCAAATAAGGCATACTCAGAGTTTATTATTCTTAACCCATGTTCATGTTATTCCATTGAATCACCAATTATTAATCTGAATCTTATACTTATCATTTTTTCATATTCATATGTTTCTCATTTTCATTATCAATCATTATCATTTCTCATAATGAGTCTCTCACAACTAGAAAGTTAAAGTTGTGTTGAATCTCACAAATCATAAAATAAAATTGTATTTATACATGACCATAATAACCAAGCCATGGTATTATGGAGATATGAATACAAACATTAACTTAATTATTATTTTTTGTGAATTATATATTTGAACCTAATTATCACATAGACTTAGGTTTAGTGGTAGGGATAGTTTAGTATTTTAGGGGTTAAATAATTTAATATAGATGGCAGCGGGGTAGGGGGATTAGATTAGGGGTTAATAATTTTAAAATAGATAGCGGCGGGGTAGGGGCTCACTTTAGGGGGTTATAGATTTAGTATAGCTGGCGGCGGTTTAGGGGTTAATAATTTTATTAGGTTGCGGCGGGCTCCGGGAGCGGCGGTTTAGGGGTTAATACATATTTTATTGTTAGGCTAGTGAGGGGGGATAGCGGATAGAGGGTTAGACGTGTCGGGCTATGTTAGGGAGGCGTGTTAGACGTGTCGGGCTATGTTAGGGAGGCGTGTTAGACAGTGCGGGTAATTTAGACTTTAGTCAGGTTTTGTAGGCGCCGGCAGTTTCTAACGTGCCGCAAGTCACTGGCGACGCCAGAAATTTGTACTTGCGCAGATTTCTGGACATCGCTGGTTTATCAGACTTACGGCATGTTAGCATCTGACGGCGACATATATGGGATAGCTCGAGTTGCGAGCTGAAACTGCAGGCGACGCTACCAGCAGAACAAACGAGCATTCCTTCAGAATCTTGGAGATCACTCTTGGAAGAAGAACTAGAGGCGGAAAGATATAGGCAGGATGATACTTCCAAGGAAGTGATAATGCATCCACTGCCTCCGCCTGAGGATCCCGGGATCTGGACAGATACCCGGGAAGTTTCTTGTTTAGATGGGACGCCATCAGATCTATTTCTGGAAGTTCCCACATTTGAACAATCTGAAGAAATACCTCTGGGTGAAGAGACCATTCGCCCGGATGCAACGTTTGGCGACTGAGATAATCCGCTTCCCAATTGTCTACACCTTGGATATGAACCGCAGAGATTAGACAGGAGCTGGATTCCGCCCAAACCAAAATTCGAGATACTTCTTTCATAGCCAGAGGACTGCGAGTCCCTCCTTGATGATTGATGTATGCCACAGTTGTGACATTGTCTGTCTGAAAACAAATGAACGATTCTCTCTTCAGAAGAGGCCAAAACTGAAGAGCTCTGAAAATTGCACGGAGTTCCAAGATATTGATAGGTAATCTCACCTCCTGAGATTCCCAAACTCCCTGTGCCGTCAGAGATCCCCACACAGCTCCCCAACCCGTGAGACTTGCATCTGTTGAAAATACAGTCCAGGTCGGAAGCACAAAAGAAGCCCCCTGAATTAAACGATGGTGATCTGTCCACCATGTTAGAGAGTGCCGAACAATCGGTTTTAAAGATATTGTTTGAGATATCTTCGTGTAATCCTTGCACCATTGCTTCAGCATACAGAGCTGAAGAGGTCGCATGTGAAAACGAGCAAAGGGGATCGCGTCCGATGCAGCAGTCATAAGACCTAGAATTTCCATGCATAAGGCTACCGAAGGGAATGATTGTGACTGAAGGTTTCGACAAGCTGCAATCAATTTTAGACGTCTCTTGTCTGTTAAAGACAGAGTCATGGACACTGAATCCATCTGGAAACCCAGAAAGGTTACCCTTGTCTGAGGAATCAAAGAACTTTTTGGTAAATTGATCCTCCAACCATGATCTTGAAGAAACAACACAAGTCGATTCGTATGAGATTCTGCTAAATGTAAAGACTGAGCAAGTACCAAGATATCGTCCAAATAAGGAAATACCACAATACCCTGTTCTCTGATTACAGACAGAAGGGCACCGAGAACCTTTGTAAAAATTCTTGGAGCTGTAGCTAGGCCAAACGGCAGAGCCACAAACTGGTAATGCTTGTCCAGAAAAGAGAATCTCAGGAACTGAAAATGATCTGGATGAATCGGAATATGCAGATATGCATCCTGTAAATCTATTGTGGACATATAATTCCCTTGCTGAACAAAAGGCAAGATAGTCCTTACAGTTACCATTTTGAACGTTGGTATCCTTACATAACGATTCAATATTTTTAGATCCAGAACTGGTCTGAAGGAATTCTCCTTCTTTGGTACAATAAAGAGATTTGAATAAAACCCCATCCCCTGTTCCTGAACTGGAACTGGCATAATTACTCCAGTCAACTCTAGATCTGAAACACATTTCAGAAATGCTTGAGCTTTTACTGGATTTACTGGGACACGGGAAAGAAAAAATCTCTTTGCAGGAGGTCTTATCTTGAAACCAATTCTGTACCCTTCTGAAACAATGTTCTGAATCCAAAGATTGTGAACAGAATTGATCCAAATTTCCTTGAAAAAACGTAACCTGCCCCCTACCAGCTGAGCTGGAATGAGGGCCGCACCTTTGGATTTATTCCAGACTGGAGATGGTTTCCAAACTGAAACTGCTCCTGAGGATGAAGGATCAGGCTTTTGTTCTTTGTTGAAACGAAAGGAACGAAAATGATTATTAGCTCTGCTTTTACCTTTAGATTTTTTATCCTGTGGTAAAAAAGTTCCTTTCCCACCAGTAACAGTTGAAATGATGGAATCCAACTGAGAACCAAATAATTTGTTACCCTGGAAAGAAATAGAAAGTAAAGTTGATTTAGAAGCCATATCAGCATTCCAAGTTTTAAGCCATAAAGCTCTTCTAGCTAAAATAGCTAGAGACATAAACCTGACATCAACTCTGATAATATCAAAAATGGCATCACAGATAAAATTATTAGCATGCTGAAGAAGAATAATAATGTCATGAGAATCACGATGTGTTACTTGTTGCGCTAAAGTTTCCAACCAAAAAGATGAAGCTGCAGCAACATCAGCCAAAGATATAGCAGGTCTAAGAAGATTACCTGAACACAGATAAGCTTTTCTTAGAAAGGACTCAATTTTCCTATCTAGAGGATCCTTAAACGAAGTACCATCTGACGTAGGAATAGTAGTACGTTTAGCAAGGGTAGAAATAGCCCCATCAACTTTAGGGATTTTGTCCCAAAATTCTAATCTGTCAGACGGTACAGGATATAAATGCTTAAAACGTTTAGAAGGAGTAAATGAATTACCCAATTTATCCCATTCTTTGGAAATTACTGCAGAAATAGCATTAGGAACAGGAAAAACTTCTGGAATAACCACAGGAGCTTTAAATACCTTATCTAAACGTTTAGAATTAGTATCAAGAGGACCAGAATCCTCTATTTCTAAAGCAATTAGAACTTCTTTAAGTAAAGAACGAATAAATTCCATTTTAAATAAATATGAAGATTTATCAGCATCAACCTCAGAGACAGAATCCTCTGAACCAGAGGAGTCATCAGAATCAGAATGATGATGTTCATTTAAAAATTCATCTGTAGGGAGAGAAGTTTTAAAAGATTTTTTACGTTTACTAGAAGGAGAAATAACAGACATAGCCTTCTTTATGGATTCAGAAACAAAATCTCTTATATTATCAGGAACATTCTGCACCTTAGATGTTGAGGGAACTGCAACAGGCAATGGTACTTTACTAAAGGAAATATTATCTGCTTTAACAAGTTTGTCATGACAATCAATACAAACAACAGCTGGAGAAATAGCTACCAAAAGTTTACAGCAGATACACTTAGCTTTGGTAGATTCAGCACTTGACAGCGATTTTCCTGTAGTATCTTCTGGCTCAGATGCAACATGAGACATCTTGCAATATGTAAGAGAAAAAACAACATATATATAAAGCAAAATTGATCAAATTCCTTAAATGACAGTTTCAGGAATGGGAAAAAATGCCAAAGAACAAGCTTCTAGCAACCAGAAGCAATAAAAAATGAGACTTAAATAATGTGGAGACAAAAGTGACGCCCATATTTTTTCGCGCCAAATAAGACGCCCACATTATTTGGCGCCTAAATGCTTTTTGGCGCCAAAAATGACGCCACATCCGGAACGCCGACATTTTTGGCGCAAAATAACGTCAAAAAATGACGCAACTTCCGGCGACACGTATGACGCCGGAAACGGAAATAGAATTTTTGCGCCAAAAAAGTCTGCGCCAAGAATGACGCAATAAAATGAAGCATTTTCAGCCCCCGCGAGCCTAACAGCCCACAGGGAAAAAGTCAAATTTTAAGGTAAGAAAAATGTTAAAATGCATTATCCCAAATATGAAACTGACTGTCTGAAAATAAGGAAAGTTGAACATTCTGAGTCAAGGCAAATAAATGTTTGAATACATATATTTAGAACTTTATAAACAAAGTGCCCAACCATAGCTAGGAGTGTCACAGAAAATAAGACTTACTTACCCCAGGACACTCATCTACATATAGTAGATAGCCAAACCAGTACTGAAACGAGAATCAGCAGAGGTAATGGTATATATAAGAGTATATCGTCGATCTGAAAAGGGAGGTAAGAGATGAATCTCTACGACCGATAACAGAGAACCTATGAAATAGACCCCTTAGAAGGAGATCACTGCATTCAAATAGGCAATACTCTCCTCACATCCCTCTGACATTCACTGCACGCTGAGAGGAAAACCGGGCTCCAACTTGCTGCGGAGCGCATATCAACGTAGAATCTAGCACAAACTTACTTCACCACCTCCATCGGAGGCAAAGTTTGTAAAACTGAATTGTGGGTGTGGTGAGGGGTGTATTTATAGGCATTTTGAGGTTTGGGAAACTTTGCCCCTCCTGGTAGGAATGTATATCCCATACGTCACTAGCTCATGGACTCTTGCTAATTACATGAAAGAAATAATGTTTATTTATTTAAATCCAGACTTCAGGGGTGTCTACGGGGTTCTCAATATATCTACTACCAGGAATAATGTCCAATAGAAATTTCAATGATCAAATATGTGCTTTAAATAGCACTGGAATAGCTTAGGGAAAAACAAAAAACAAAATCAAAATAACTTAAAAACTAGATTTTAAATAAACTAGAACTAAAATCCCAATTATACTTTTAAAAGACCTATTCCCCAGGCCAGGAGAAATTGACAGATATAGTTTATCTAAACAGATTACAAATAGAGTAGGGCATTAAAGTATTATAATTATATCCTTTATCGCTGCCTATGTTAAGAATAGGGATCTCAGTATAAGTTAGCATATCTCTGTTGCATATAGAATAAGGGAACAAAAGGGTTAAGTACTAGCAACACGTATAGGTTTACAAGTGTTATGTATTTGACAATCAGGTTGTAACCAATAGGATTTGTCTGCTTCTTTTAAAAGATTCAATTTTATTGTGTTGGACAGCAGCTTATGAGGACGACTTTTTGAGCCGAAACATGTAAGGCTGTTGCTAACAGACAGTCCTAATTTTTATTTGTTTGTGCCTAAATTTTGGAAAAAGAATTTTAATGACACCAAGGTGTTAAGAATAAAGCAAGAATTTTTACTCAACCCAGTGCCGGTGCTCCTATTTTCCACTTTGAGCTATTACTGAACATTACCCACAGTGAGCACGGCAACCTCTGGGGATTTGAAGCGAGTTCAGGACTATCCTATCCGGTATGCAGTTCCGGAACGAGCAGAGGCAGTGGTGAGCTGACGTCATCGGACGCATCAGAGGCGTAACCGCGCCCCCTATTGCTACGGGCTGAGGAGGGTATGGCAGGCTGAATGGAGGACAGAGAGCGCTGAGGAGTACAAGAAAATACAGGTTGAGATCCAGGAGAGGATTAATGCAGCGCAAGACCCACAGCCTCTACCCAGGGACCGGCCGGCTGATACAGGGGGCACGGTAAGAAAATTTTAACTCATATTATGGAACTTAAGCCAATACAATAAATACACGCTTCCAACACTTACTACTGCTTGGGCTACAGGCCAATTTTGGTATATAATAAATACCCGCTATTGCCACCAACGTAATTTGCTGTTTAACTCTGGTTGAATATTTGTTTTTATATATGGTGTATGTGTGTATATATGGTGTGTGTGTGTGTGTGTATATATATATATGGTGTGTGTTTGTGTATATAAATGGGGGTGTGTGTGTATATATGGGGTGTGTGTGTATATATTGTGTGTGTGTATATATGGGGTGTGTGTGTGTGTGTGTGTGTGTGTATATATGGTGTGTGTGTGTATATACAGTATATGGGGTGTGTGTGTATATATATATGGTGTGTATGTGTATATATATGGTGTATATGTGTATATATGGGGTGTGTGTGTATGTATATATGGTGTGTATGTGTTGTGTGTGTGTATATGGTGTGTGTGTATATATATATGGTGTTTGTGTGTGTGTATATATATGGTGTGTGTGTATATATATGGTGTGTGTGTGTATGTATATATATGGTGTGTGTGTATATATATGGTGTGTGTGTATATATATGGTGTGTGTGTGTATATATGGTGTGTGTGTGTATATGGTGTGTGTGTGTGTGTATATATGGTTTGTGTGTATATATGGTGTGTGTGTATATGGTGTGTGTGTGTGTATATATGGTGTGTGTGTATATATGGTGTGTGTGTGTGTGTATATGGTGTGTGTATATATATATATATATATATATATATATGGTGTGTGTGTATATGGTGTGGGTGTGTGTGTGTATATATATGGTGTGTGTGTATATATGGGCTGTGTGTGTATATATGGCATGTATGTGTATATATGGTGTGTGTGTGTGTGTATATATATATATATATATATATATATATATATATATATATGGTGTGTATGTATATATATATATATATATATATATATATATATATATATATATATATGGTGTGTGTATGTGTATATATATGGTGTGTGTGTGTGTATATATGGTGCATGTGGTGTGTGTGTGTGTATATATGGTGTGTGTGTGTATGTATATGGTGTGTGTGTATATATATATATGGTGTGTGTGTGTATATATGGTGTGTGTGTGTATATATGGGGGGTGTGTGTGTATATATGGGGGGGGGGTGCATATATGGGTGTGTGTGTGTATATATGGGGTGTGTGTGTGTATATGGTGTGTGTGTGTGTGTATATAACATAATTTATGTAAGAACTTACCTGATAAATTCATTTCTTTCATATTAACAAGAGTCCATGAGCTAGTGACGTATGGGATATACATTCCTACCAGGAGGGGCAAAGTTTCCCAAACCTTAAAATGCCTATAAATACACCCCTCACCACACCCACAAATCAGTTTAACGAATAGCCAAGAAGTGGGGTGATAAGAAAAAGTGCGAAGCATATAAAATAAGGAATTGGAATAATTGTGCTTTATACAAAAAAATCATAACCACCACAAAAAAGGGTGGGCCTCATGGACTCTTGTTAATATGAAAGAAATGAATTTATCAGGTAAGTTCTTACATAAATTATGTTTTCTTTCATGTAATTAACAAGAGTCCATGAGCTAGTGACGTATGGGATAATGACTACCCAAGATGTGGATCTTTCCACACAAGAGTCACTAGAGAGGGAGGGATAAAATAAAGACAGCCAATTCCTGCTGAAAATAATCCACACCCAAAATAAAGTTTAACAAAAAACATAAGCAGAAGATTCAAACTGAAACCGCTGCCTGAAGAACTTTTCTACCAAAAACTGCTTCAGAAGAAGAAAATACATCAAAATGGTAGAATTTAGTAAAAGTATGCAAAGAAGACCAAGTTGCTGCTTTGCAGATCTGGTCAACCGAAGCTTCATTCCTAAACGCCCAGGAAGTAGATACTGACCTAGTAGAATGAGCTGTAATTCTTTGAGGCGGAGTTTTACCCGACTCAACATAGGCAAGATGAATTAAAGATTTCAACCAAGATGCCAAAGAAATGGCAGAAGCTTTCTGGCCTTTCCTAGAACCGGAAAAGATAACAAATAGACTAGAAGTCTTACGGAAAGATTTCGTAGCTTCAACATAATATTTCAAAGCTCTAACAACATCCAAAGAATGCAATGATTTCTCCTTAGAATTCTTAGGATTAGGACATAATGAAGGAACCACAATTTCTCTACTAATGTTGTTTGAATTCACAACTTTAGGTAAAAATTCAAAAGAAGTTCGCAACACCGCCTTATCCTGATGAAAAATCAGAAAAGGAGACTCACACGAAAGAGCAGATAATTCAGAAACTCTTCTAGCAGAAGAGATGGCCAAAAGGAACAAAACTTTCCAAGAAAGTAATTTAATGTCCAATGAATGCATAGGTTCAAACGGAGGAGCTTGAAGAGCTCCCAGAACCAAATTCAAACTCCAAGGAGGAGAAATTGACTTAATGACAGGTTTTATACGAACCAAAGCTTGTACAAAACAATGAATATCAGGAAGAATAGCAATCTTTCTGTGAAAAAGAACAGAAAGAGCAGAGATTTGTCCTTTCAAAGAACTTGCGGACAAACCCTTATCCAAACCATCCTGAAGAAATTGTAAAATTCTCGGTATTCTAAAAGAATGCCAAGAAAAATGATGAGGAAGACACCATGAAATATAAGTCTTCCAGACTCTATAATATATCTCTCGAGATACAGATTTACGAGCCTGTAACATAGTATTAATCACGGAGTCAGAGAAACCTCTACGACCAAGAATCAAGCGTTCAATCTCCATACCTTTAAATTTAAGGATTTCAGATCCAGATGGAAAAAAGGACCTTGTGACAGAAGGTCTGGTCTTAACGGAAGAGTCCATGGCTGGCAAGATGCCATCCGGACAAGATCCGCATACCAAAACCTGTGAGGCCATGCCGGAGCTATTAGCAGAACAAACGAGCATTCCCTCAGAATCTTGGAGATTACTCTTGGAAGAAGAACTAGAGGCGGAAAGATATAGGCAGGATGATACTTCCAAGGAAGTGATAATGCATCCACTGCCTCCGCCTGAGGATCCCGGGATCTGGACAGATACCTGGGAAGTTTCTTGTTTAGATGAGAGGCCATCAGATCTATCTCTGGGAGCCCCCACAATTGAACAATCTGAAGAAATACCTCTGGGTGAAGAGACCATTCGCCCGGATGCAACGTTTGGCGACTGAGATAATCCGCTTCCCAATTGTCTACACCTGGGATATGAACCGCAGAGATTAGACAGGAGCTGGATTCCGCCCAAACCAAAATTCGAGATACTTCTTTCATAGCCAGAGGACTGTGAGTCCCTCCTTGATGATTGATGTATGCCACAGTTGTGACATTGTCTGTCTGAAAACAAATGAACGATTCTCTCTTCAGAAGAGGCCAAAACTGAAGAGCTCTGAAAATTGCACGGAGTTCCAAAATATTGATCGGTAATCTCACCTCCTGAGATTCCCAAACTCCTTGTGCCGTCAGAGATCCCCACACAGCTCCCCAACCTGTGAGACTTGCATCTGTTGAAATTACAGTCCAGGTCGGAAGAACAAAAGAAGCCCCCTGAATTAAACGATGGTGATCTGTCCACCACGTTAGAGAGTGTCGAACAATCGGTTTTAAAGATATTAATTGAGATATCTTCGTGTAATCCCTGCACCATTGGTTCAGCATACAGAGCTGAAGAGGTCGCATGTGAAAACGAGCAAAGGGGATCGCGTCCGATGCAGCAGTCATAAGACCTAGAATTTCCATGCATAAGGCTACCGAAGGGAATGATTGTGACTGAAGGTTTCGACAAGCTGTAATCAATTTTAGACGTCTCTTGTCTGTTAAAGACAGAGTCATGGACACTGAATCTATCTGGAAACCCAGAAAGGTTACCCTTGTTTGAGGAATCAAAGAACTTTTTGGTAAATTGATCCTCCAACCATGATCTTGAAGAAACAACACAAGTCGATTCGTATGAGACTCTGCTAAATGTAAAGACGGAGCAAGTACCAAGATATCGTCCAAATAAGGAAATACCACAATACCCTGTTCTCTGATTACAGACAGAAGGGCACCGAGAATCTTTGTGAAAATTCTTGGAGCTGTAGCAAGGCCAAACGGTAGAGCCACAAATTGGTAATGCTTGTCTAGAAAAGAGAATCTCAGGAACTGATAATGATCTGGATGAATCGGAATATGCAGATATGCATCCTGTAAATCTATTGTGGACATATAATTCCCTTGCTGAACAAAAGGCAATATAGTCCTTACAGTTACCATCTTGAACGTTGGTATCCTTACATAACGATTCAATAATTTTAGATCCAGAACTGGTCTGAAGGAATTCTCCTTCTTTGGTACAATGAAGAGATTTGAATAAAACCCCATCCCCTGTTCCGGAACTGGAACTGGCATAATTACTCCAGCCAACTCTAGATCTGAAACACAATTCAGAAATGCTTGAGCTTTCACGGGATTTACTGGGACATGGGAAAGAAAAAATCTCTTTGCAGGAGGTCTCATCTTGAAACCAATTCTGTACCCTTCTGAAACAATGTTCTGAATCCAAAGATTGTGAACAGATTTGATCCAAATTTCTTTGAAAAAACGTAACCTGCCCCCTACCAGCTGAACTGGAATGAGGGCCGTACCTTCATGTGAACTTAGAAGCAGGCTTTGCCTTTCTAGCAGGCTTGGATTTATTCCAGACTGGAGATGGTTTCCAAACTGAAACTGCTCCTGAGGACGAAGGATCAGGCTTTTGTTCTTTGTTGAAACGAAAGGAACGAAAACGATTGTTAGCCCTGTTTTTACCTTTAGATTTTTTATCCTGTGGTAAAAAAGTTCCTTTCCCACCAGTAACAGTTGAAATAATAGAATCCAACTGAGAACCAAATAATTTGTTTCCCTGGAAAGAAATGGAAAGTAGAGTTGATTTAGAAGCCATATCAGCATTCCAAGTCTTAAGCCATAAAGCTCTTCTGGCTAAGATAGCCAGAGACATAAATCTAACATCAACTCTAATAATATCAAAAATGGCATCACAGATGAAATTATTAGCATGCTGGAGAAGAATAATAATATCATGAGAATCACGATTTGTTACTTGTTGCGCTAGAGTTTCCAACCAAAAAGTTGAAGCTGCAGCAACATCAGCCAATGATATAGCAGGTCTAAGAAGATTACCTGAACATAGATAAGCTTTTCTTAGAAAAGATTCAATTTTTCTATCTAAAGGATCCTTAAACGAGGTACCATCTGACGTAGGAATGGTAGTACGTTTAGCAAGGGTAGAAATAGCCCCATCAACTTTAGGGATTTTGTCCCAAAATTCTAACCTGTCAGGCGGAACAGGATATAATTGCTTAAAACGTTTAGAAGGAGTAAATGAATTACCCAATTTATCCCATTCCTTAGCAATTACTGCAGAAATAGCATTAGGAACAGGAAAGACTTCTGGAATAACCGCAGGAGCTTTAAAAACCTTATCCAAACGTATAGAATTAGTATCAAGAGGACTAGAATCCTCTATTTCTAAAGCAATTAGTACTTCTTTAAGTAAAGAGCGAATAAATTCCATCTTAAATAAATATGAAGATTTATCAGCATCAATCTCTGAGACAGAATCCTCTGAACTAGAAGAGTCCAAAGAATCAGAATGATGGTGTTCATTTAAAAATTCATCTGTAGAGAGAGAAGATTTAAAAGACTTTTTACGTTTACTAGAAGGAGAAATAACAGACAAAGCCTTCTTTATGGATTCAGAAACAAAATCTCTTATGTTATCAGGAACATTCTGCACCTTAGATGTTGAGGGAACTGCAACAGGCAATGGTACATCACTAAAGGAAATATTATCTGCTTTAACAAGTTTGTCATGACAATTAATACAAACAACAGCTGGAGAAATAGCTACCAAAAGTTTACAGCAGATACACTTAGCTTTGGTAGATCCAGCAGGCAGTGGTTTTCCTGTAGTATCTTCTGGCTCAGATGCAACGTGAGACATCTTGCAATATGTAAGAGAAAAAACAACATATAAAGCAAAATAAATCAAATTCCTTATAAGACAGTTTCAGGAATGGGAAAAAAATGCCAAACATCAAGCTTCTAGCAACCAGAAGCAAATGAAAATGAGACTGAAATAATGTGGAGACAAAAGCGACGCCCATATTTTTTGGCGCCAAATAAGACGCCCACATTATTTGGCGCCTAAATGCTTTTGGCGCCAAAAATAACGCCACATCCGGAACGCCGACATTTTTGGCGCAAAATAACGTCAAAAAATGACGCAACTTCCGGCGACACGTATGACGCCGGAAACGGAAATGAATTTTTGCGCCAAAAAAATCCGCGCCAAAAATGACGCAATAAAATGAAGCATTTTCAGCCCCCGCGAGCCTAACAGCCCACAGGGAAAAAAGTCAAATTTTTGAGGTAAGACAAAATATGATAATTTAAAGCATAATCCCAAATATGAAACTGACTGTCTGGAAATAAGGAAAGTTGAACATTCTGAGTCAAGGCAAATAAATGTTTGAATACATATATTTAGAACTTTATAAATAAAGTGCCCAACCATAGCTTAGAGTGTCACAGAAAATAAGACTTACTTACCCCAGGACACTCATCTACATGTTTGTAGAAAGCCAAACCAGTACTGAAACGAGAATCAGTAGAGGAAATGGTAAATATAAGAGTATATCGTCGATCTGAAAAGGGAGGTAAGAGATGAATCTCTACGACCGATAACAGAGAACCTTATGAAATAGACCCCGTAGAAGGAGATCACTGCATTCAATAGGCAATACTCTCCTCACATCCCTCTGACATTCACTGCACGCTGAGAGGAAAACCGGGCTCCAACTTGCTGCGGAGCGCATATCAACGTAGAATCTAGCACAAACTTACTTCACCACCTCCCTTGGAGGCAAAGTTTGTAAAACTGATTTGTGGGTGTGGTGAGGGGTGTATTTATAGGCATTTTAAGGTTTGGGAAACTTTGCCCCTCCTGGTAGGAATGTATATCCCATACGTCACTAGCTCATGGACTCTTGTTAATTACATGAAAGAAATATATGGTATGTGTGTGTATATATGGTATGTGTGTGTATATATGGTGTGTGTGTATATATGGTGTGGGTGTGTGTGTGTGTATATATGGTGTGTATGTGTATATATGGGGTATGTGTGTGTGTGTATATATGGTGTGTGTGTGTGTGTATATATATATATGGTGTGTGTGTGTATATATGGTGTGTGTGTGTATATATGGGGTGTGTGTATATATGGTGTGTGTGTGTGTGTATATGGTGTGTGTGTATGTGTATATATATATGGTGTGTGTGTGTATATATGGTGCGTGTGGTGTGTGTGTGTGTATATATGGTGTGTGTGTGTATGTATATGGTGTGTGTGTAGATATATATATGGTGTGTGTGTGTATATATATGGTGTGTGTGTGTGTGTATATATGGTGTGTGTGTGTGTATATATATATGGGGTGTGTGTGCATATATGGGTGTGTGTGTGTATATATGGGGTGTGTGTGTGTATATGGTGTGTGTGTGTGTATATATATATGGTATGTGTGTGAATATATGGTGTGTGTGTATATATGGTGTGGGTGTATATATGGTGTGGGTGTGTGTGTGTGTGTATATATGGTGTGTATGTGTATATATGGGGTATGTGTGTGTGTGTATATATATATATGGTGTGCGTGTGTATATATGGGGTGTGTGTGTATATATGGTGTGTGTGTGTGTGTGTATATATGGTGTGTGTGTATATATGGTGTGGGTGTGGGTGTTTATATGGTGTGTGTGTGTATATATGGCGTGTGTGTATATATGACGTGTGTGTGTATATATGGTGTGTGTGTGTGTGTGTGTGTATATATGGTGTGTATGTATGTATGTATGTATGTATATGGTGTGTGTGTGTGTATATGGTGTGTGTGTATATCGTGTGTGTGTGTGTATATATGGTGTGTGTATTGTTGTGCTTACTTCCTGGTTTGGTTAGATGGCACATTGTGGCTTCCATACAAAGATGATGTCATCAAGTGAGCTGTGCTTAGAATCAGAACAGTCAGAGAAGCCATCTTGCAACAGTTTTGTGATGCAGTTATAAAGTACAAGGACTGAATCTGACAAGTGCTAATAATAATAATAATAATAATAATAATAATAAGTGTAATGTCAGCTACAGATCACTGCAGAGGATACAGCATCAGCCAGTCAGGAAGAGTAAGAACTGACAGTTACACATTATAAGTTATATATCAGTTATACAGTTAACAGTTATACAGTTATAAGTTACCCTGGATTACTATAGTGCTGCATACACAGTGTACAGGACTGCTAATATAAGGAGTGCAGCAGCCATTCATTATAAAGGACTATATATGTGTATCTATCCATATTACTGTGTGCAAATCTACAGGAGCACCTTGTTATGTAATCCAGTAAATAAAGTGCCAGTTTACATTTAGAAGTTGCAAGCGCATCATTCATATAAAGAGTTAATGTTTGCTATGTAAGGACATTACATCTGGCAACAAGGATACTACCACAAACTCACGCTATAATGGCTTTATTTGGCGCATTGAAAGAATTTGACCCTGACACAGATAACTGGGTTTCCTAGACTGAAAGGCTACAGCAGTATTTACTTGCCAATGACATTGGAGATACTAAGTATGTTGCTGTCTGTCTGACAACTATTGGTGCTAAAACATATGAGATTCTAAAAGATCTGCTACACCCAGAAAAGCCAGCCACCAAGTCTTTGTCTGAAATAATACAGATCTTAGCACAACATTTCCAACCACGGCCATTAGAGATTGTTGAGCGGTTCAAGTTTTATAGCAGGCGCCAAGGGGTACAAGAGACTGTATCTACATTTGCAATCAGTTTAAAGAAATTGGCCAGCACCTGTGCTTTTGGGGAGTATCTGAATATGGCCCTTAGAGATCAATTTGTTATGGGTATCAGTACAGAATCTATTCAAAGGTGACTTTTGGCAGAGGAGAGCCTGACCTTCCATAAAACACTAGAGATTGCTTCTGTTTTGCAACAGGCCACACGAGACACTAGTTTACTGCAGACGCATTCCCACACTAAGGAAGATCAGGTATTTTTCTCCAATGTAAAGCAACAGACTAAACCAGCAAGTAAATTTTCAGCAAAAGCAGCATCGCCTATTAACTGTTACAGATGTGGAGCACAGAATCATGTAGCTTCTGAATGCAGATTTAAAAATGCTCATTGTCATGGCTGTGGTAAAATAGGACACTTAAAGAAGGCTTGCAGAGGAGCTCAGCAGAGTTTCTTAAGCAAAACACATAAGAAGGGAAATTACCACATGGCTTATAAGGGAGCCACATCAGATTCAGAAGAGGAAATGACTGTTCAGAGTTTGACTGTATACACCATGGCAGCAGGGTCTGAGCCTTTGACCGTTCATGTTAATATTGAAGGAAAATATTTGACCATGGACTTAGATACTGGGGCTGCAGTTTTAGTTATGGCAATTAAAGATTGGAAACAGCTGAAAATTCCAGTATTGCTGCAGCCCACTGCCTTGAAGCTACAAACATACTCTAGAGAAGTCTTGACGCCACTGGGGTGTGCATCTGTATCCGTGTGTACAAACAGTAATGCTGCCAATCTTACACTATATATACTAAAATCAGGTGGCCCACCTCTTTATGGAAAGGACTGGATACGGGCCCTTGGCATGCTCATTGTCATGGCTGTGGTAAAATAGGACACTTAAAGAAGGCTTGCAGAGGAGCTCAGCAGAGTTTCTTAAGCAAAACACATAAGAAGGGAAATTACCACATGGCTTATAAGGGAGCCACATCAGATTCAGAAGAGGAAATGACTGTTCAGAGTTTGACTGTATACACCATGGCAGCAGGATCTGAGCCTTTGACCGTTCATGTTAATATTGAAGGAAAATATTTGGCCATGGACTTAGATACTGGGGCTGCAGTTTTTGTTATGGCAATTAAAGATTGGAAACAGCTGAAAATTCCAGTATTGCTGCAGCCCACTGCCTTGAAGCTACAAACATACTCTAGAGAAGTCTTGACGCCACTGGGGTGTGCATCTGTATCCGTGTGTACAAACAGTAATGCTGCCAATCTTACACTATATATACTAAAATCAGGTGGCTCACCTCTTTATGGAAAGGACTGGATACGGGCCCTTGGCATGCCTGAGAGCCTCAAAAACAGTGAAGTTCATCATATTGGAGTTGATCGTGCCCAGTGGATTCAGAACATTAAGACCAAATATGCCCCAGCGTTTGAAAATGTTCTGGGAAAAGTTAAGAACAAAAGGGTACGGTTACAGTTAAAACCTGGAGCAAGGAAAAAGTTTTTCAAAGCACGAACTGTGCCATTTGCTTTAAGGGCAGGAGTTGATGCTGAACTGAGGAGGTTAGAAGAGTTAAAGATTATAACCCCAGTGCATCGTAGTGAGTGGGCTTCTCCTATTGTACCGGTAAGAAAGAAAGATGGACAGATCCGAATATGTGGAGACTTTAGGATGGTGTTGAATAAACAGTTAGCAGTGGATAAGTATCCATTACCCAGGACAGAAGATATTTTTGCTAACTTAGCTGGGGGACAACATTTCACAAAGATTGATTTAAAAAATGCTTACCTTCAACTTGAAGTACATCTAGATTCCCGCAGGTTACTCACCATCAATACTCACCGTGGTTTATTTCAATATAATTGTATGGTCTTTGGCATTGCTCCTGCACCAGCCATCTGGCAATGCACCATGGAAGAACTGTTAAATGGACTACCCTATGTCCAATGCCTTTTAGATGACATGTTAATCACGGGCAGGACAGAGGAAGAACATCGACACAATGTAGAGAGGGTACTGCAGCAGCTAATGACCTACGGGTTGAAGGTCAACTTGGAGAAGTGTGCTTTCATGCGTGACAAATTAGAATTTTGTGGCCATGTTATAGATTGTCATGGTCTACACACTGCTGATGACAAAGTCAAGGCCTTGCAAGAAGCTCCTATACCACAGAATGCATCACAACTATGATCATACCTTGGTCTCCTTAACTATTACCACCGTTTTCTTCCCCAGCTAGCCCATACGTTACACCCACTATATCAGCTTCTTGAAACAAATCGACCCTGGTTGTGGAGCAGTGAATGCAATCAAGCCTTCCAGGAATCCAAGAACCTACTCCTGTGTTCCCGCATGTTAATGCACTATGATCTTCAAAAACCACTCATGATAGCATGTGATGCTTCGCCTTATGGTTTAGGGGCTGTCTTGTCACATACAATGCCAGATGGGACAGACCGACCGGTAGCCTTTGCTTCCCGTTCTCTAACGACAGCAGAGAAGAACTATTCCCTATTAGACAAGGAAGCATTGGCCATTGTATGGGCTGTTAAGAAGTTCCATAACTATATTTATGGTAGACAATTTACTCTTTTAACTGACCATAAGCCACTGCTGACCATCTTTAATCCAAGGAAATGAATTTCAACCACTACAGTGGCTAGATTGCAAAGGTATGCTCTAACTTTGGGAGCATATCATTACTCTATCAAATACCGGGCCCATGATTCCCATGGCAATGCTGATGCCATGTCCAGGCTTCCACTAATGAATTCCTCACCAGTTGTTCAAGAAAGCCTTCCATGTGTGTGTTTTACGGGTATAGTACATGCCAAACAAATTGCAAAGGAGACAGCTTTTGATACTGAATTACAACTTCTGTCAAAGTATTTGAGAGATGGCTGGCCACGAACTGGCTGTGATGTGCAGCAAGCATACATACTACGAGCGAAAGAACTCACACTCAGAAATTGATGTATTTTATGGGGTGAGTGAGTTCTGGTTCCTAACGGGCTATGGCAAGCTACGTTAAAACTCCTTCATGAAGGACACTCATTGTCAGAATGAAACAGAAGGCTAGGGGTCATGTTTGGTGGCCGGCCATTGATAAGGACATTGAGAACTGTGTTATGGCATGCAAAGGGTGTGTTCAAGCTTAAGGACAGCTTCCACGAGGAGCTGTACAACCATAGGACTGGCCTACTACTCCTTGGGAGAGACTACATTTGGACTTTGCCGGTCCTATTGATGGAATCTCATACTTAATCATAATTGATGCACACTCTAAGTGGCCAGAAGTAATTCCAATGACAAGGACTACAACTACTGAAGTCATATCAGCATTAGAAATACTGTTTTCAGTATTTGGGTTGCCAAGAAAACTGGTCACAGACAATGGTCCCCAGTTTGTGTCACAAGACTTCCAGAATTTTTTAAATACGAATGGAATTCACCATCATCGGACGGCACCATATCACCCAGCCACCAACGGGCAAGCAGAGAGATTTGTCCAAACCTTTAAAAGGGCACTGAAAACTCTAAAAGCAGAAAAGCAGGTTAATACTAAAACTTTTACAATTTTTGCAACAATATAGGGTTACTCAACACCCCACCACAGGAGTTGCCCCAGCTCAACTATTGTTTGGCAGGAAGATCCGTACAAAGCTGGATTTAATCACACCAGATGTAGCAGAAACAGTCCGCATCATGCAAGATAAAATGAGAGTGGGAAAACCTTCACGGATCTATACAGAAGGAGACTTGGTTTGGTATAGGGTGTACCATACAGAGGAAAAATGGGCACCAGGTGTTGTTGCCCAAGTTGAGGGCCCAAAGATGTATGTGATAACCACTCAATCAGGTGTGTGTCCCCGCCATATGAACCAACTACGACCATGGCTAGAGAGGAAAGAACAGGCTGGTGAGGACCATCACATACAAATGCAATCAGACAATGACTTTGATATCTGGGGTGGTGTTTGGCATGATCCAAACACAGGCTCTGACTCAACTACAGAAGATGACTCAGAAATACCAGCCTCAAAAGAAGAACCTTGTAATGATGAGTCAGGAAATTCTATCCATGACCACAATAGTCATGCTCGTACTCCCAGGCAACGAACACCTGTTGTTCGTTGGTCTCCTGAAGTGAATCTCAGAGACACTCGCCGGAGACAACATGCAACATATCAGAGAAACTTTCGTCAACGGAAGAAACAAGCAGCTTTCACTTCCACAATACAAGAGGATGCTGGAAAAGACTGATTTATCTGACGGTTGTTGCTGTGCAGTTAAGTTTATTTAAAAAAAAAGAAGTAGGAAAGGAGATGTAGTGTTGTGCTTACTTCCTGGTTTGGTTAGATGGCAAATTGAGGCTTCCATACAAAGATGATGTTATCAAGTGGGCTGTGCTTAGAATCAGAACAGTCAGAGAAGCCATCTTATGACAGTTTTGTGATGCAGTTATAAAGTACAAGGACTGAATCTGACAAGTGCGAATAATAATAATAAGTGTAATGTCAGCTACAGATCACTGCAGAGGATACAGCATCAGCCAGTCAGGAAGAGTAAGAACTGACAGTTACACATTATAAGTTATATATCAGTTATACAGTTAACAGTTATACAGTTATAAGTTACCCTGGATTATTATAGTGCTGCATACACAGTGTACAGGACTGCTAATATAGGCCTAGATTTGGAGTTCGGCGGTAAAAGGGCTGTTAACGCTCCGCGGGCTTTTTTCTGGCCGCACCATAAAATTAACTCTGGTATCGAGAGTTCAAACAAATGCTGCGTTAGGCTCCAAAAAAGGAGCGTAGAGCATTTTTACCGCAAATGCAACTCTCGATACCAGAGTTGCTTACGGACGCGGCCGGCCTCAAAAACGTGCTCGTGCACGATTCCCCCATAGGAAACAATGGGGCTGTTTGAGCTGAAAAAAAACCTAACACCTGCAAAAAAGCAGCGTTCAGCTCCTAACGCAGCCCCATTGTTTCCTATGGGGAAACACTTCCTACGTCTGCACCTAACACTCTAACATGTACCCCGAGTCTAAACACCCCTAACCTTACACTTATTAACCCCTAATCTGCCGCCCCCGCTATCGCTGACCCCTGCATATTTTTTTAAACCCCTAATCTGCCGCTCCGTAAACCGCCGCAACCTACGTTATCCCTATGTACCCCTAATCTGCTGCCCTAACATCGCCGACCCCTATATTATATTTATTAACCCCTAATCTGCCCCCCTCAACGTCGCCGACACCTGCCTACACTTATTAACCCCTAATCTGCCGAGAGGACCTGAGCGCTACTATAATAAAGTTATTAACCCCTAATCCGCCTCACTAACCCTATCATAAATAGTATTAACCCCTAATCTGCCCTCCCTAACATCGCCGACACCTAACTTCAATTATTAACCCCTAATCTGCCGACCGGAGCTCACCGCTATTCTAATAAATGTATTAACCCCTAAAGCTAAGTCTAACCCTAACACTAACACCCCCCTAAGTTAAATATAATTTTTATCTAACGAAATAAATTAACTCTTATTAAATAAATGATTCCTATTTAAAGCTAAATACTTACCTGTAAAATACATCCTAATATAGCTACAATATAAATTATAATTATATTATAGCTATTATAGGATTAATATTTATTTTACAGGTAACTTTGTAATTATTTTAACCAGGTACAATAGCTATTAAATAGTTAAGAACTATTTAATAGTTACCTAGTTAAAATAATAACAAAATTACCTGTAAAATAAGTCCTAACCTAAGATATAATTAAACCTAACACTACCCTATCAATAAAATAATTAAATAAACTACCTACAATTACCTACAATTAACCTAACACTACACTATCAATAAATTAATTAAATACAATTCCTACAAATAAATACAATTAAATAAACTAGCTAAAGTACAAAAAATAAAAAAGATCTAAGTTACAGAAATTAAAAAAATATTTACAAACATAATAAAAATATTACAACAATTTTAAACTAATTACACCTACTCTAAGCCCCCTAATAAAATAACAAAGCCCCCCAAAATAAAAAATTCCCTACCCTATTCTAAATTA
The DNA here is from genome assembly GCF_027579735.1 of Bombina bombina. Taxonomy (NCBI): domain Eukaryota; kingdom Metazoa; phylum Chordata; class Amphibia; order Anura; family Bombinatoridae; genus Bombina; species Bombina bombina. The sequence goes on along the minus strand of NC_069502.1, from coordinate 341,919,307 downwards.
AAAAAGTTACAAGCTCTTTTACCTTACCAGCCCTGAACAGGGCCCTTTGCGGGGCATGCCCCAAGAATTTCAGCTCTTTTGCCTGTAAAAGAATAAATACAATACCCCCCCCCCAACATTACAACCCACCACCCACATACCCCTAATCTAACCCAAACCCCCCTTAAATAAACCTAACACTAAGCCCCTGAAGATCTTCCTACCTTGTCTTCACCATACCAGGTTCACCGATCCGTCCTGAAGAGCTCCTCCGATGTCCTGATCCAAGCCCAAGCGGGGGCTGAAGAGGTCCATGATCCGGTCAAAGTCTTCATCCAAGCGGGGCAGAAGAGGATCTTCCATCCGATTGAAGTCATCATCCAGGCGGCATCTTCGATCTTCTTCCATCCGGAGCGAAGCGGCAGGATCCTGAAGACATCCAGCGCGGAACATCCATCCGGACCGACGACTGAACGACGAATGACTGTTCCTTTAAGGGAAGTCATCCAAGATGGCGTCCCTCGAATTCCGATTGGCTGATAGGATTCTATCAGCCAATCGGAATTAAGGTAGGAATTTTCTGATTGGCTGATGGAATCAGCCAATCAGAATCTAGTTCAATCCGATTGGCCGATCCAATCAGCCAATCAGATTGAGCTCGCATTCTATTGGCTGATCGGAACAGCCAATAGAATGCAAGCTCAATCTGATTGGCTGATTGGATCAGCCAATCGGATTGAACTTGATTCTGATTGGCTGATTCCATCAGCCAATCAGAAAATTCCTACCTTAATTCCGATTGGCTGATAGAATCCTATCAGCCAATCGGAATTCGAGGGATGCCATCTTGGATGACGTCCCTTAAAGGAACAGTCATTCGTCGTTCAGTCGTCGGTCCGGATGGATGTTCCGCGCTGGATGTCTTCAGGATCCTGCCGCTTCGCTCCGGATGGAAGAAGATCGAAGATGCCGCCTGGATGATGACTTCAATCGGATGGAAGATCCTCTTCTGCCCCGCTTGGATGAAGACTTTGACCGGATCATGGACCTCTTCAGCCCCCGCTTGGGCTTGGATCAGGACATCGGAGGAGCTCTTCAGGACGGATCGGTGAACCTGGTATGGTGAAGACAAGGTAGGAAGATCTTCAGGGGCTTAGTGTTAGGTTTATTTAAGGGGGGTTTGGGTTAGATTAGGGGTATGTGGGTGGTGGGTTGTAATGTTGGGGGGGGGTATTGTATTTATTCTTTTACAGGCAAAAGAGCTGAAATTCTTGGGGCATGCCCCGCAACGGGCCCTGTTCAGGGCTGGTAAGGTAAAAGAGCTTGTAACTTTTTTAATTTAGAATAGGGTAGGGAATTTTTTATTTTGGGGGGCTTTGTTATTTTATTAGGGGGCTTAGAGTAGGTGTAATTAGTTTAAAATTGTTGTAATATTTTTATTATGTTTGTAAATATTTTTTTATTTTCTGTAACTTAGATCTTTTTTATTTTTTGTACTTTAGCTAGTTTATTTAATTGTATTTATTTGTAGGAATTGTATTTAATTAATTTATTGATAGTGTAGTGTTAGGTTAATTGTAGGTAATTGTAGGTAGTTTATTTAATTATTTTATTGATAGGGTAGTGTTAGGTTTAATTATATCTTAGGTTAGGACTTATTTTACAGGTAATTTTGTTATTATTTTAACTAGGTAACTATTAAATAGTTCTTAACTATTTAATAGCTATTGTACCTGGTTAAAATAATTACAAAGTTACCTGTAAAATAAATATTAATCCTAAAATAGCTATAATATAATTATAATTTATATTGTAGCTATATTAGGATTTATTTTACAGGTAAGTATTTAGCTTTAAATAGGAATCATTTATTTAATAAGAGTTAATTTATTTCGTTAGATAAAAATTATATTTAACTTAGGGGGGTGTTAGTGTTAGGGTTAGACTTAGCTTTAGGGGTTAATACATTTATTAGAATAGCGGTGAGCTCCGGTCGGCAGATTAGGGGTTAATAATTGAAGTTAGGTGTCGGCGATGTTAGGGAGGGCAGATTAGGGGTTAATACTATTTATGATAGGGTTAGTGAGGCGGGTTAGGGGTTCATAACTTTATTATAGTAGCGCTCAGGTCCGCTCGGCAGATTAGGGGTTAATAAGTGTAGGCAGGTGTCGGCGACGTTGAGGGGGGCAGATTAGGGGTTAATAAATATAATATAGGGGTCGGCGATGTTAGGGGTAGCAGATTAGGGGTACATAGGGATAACGTAGGTGGCGGCGATTTGCGGTCGGAAGATTAGGGGTTAATTATTTTAAGTAGCTTGCGGCGACGTTGTGGGGGGCAAGTTAGGGGTTAAGAAATATAATATAGGGGTCGGCGGGGTTAGGGGCAGCAGATTAGGGGTACATAAGTATAACGTAGGTGGCGGTCGGCAGATTAGGGGTTAAAAATTTAAATAGAGTGGCGGCGATGTGGGGGGACCTCGGTTTAGGGGTACATAGGTAGTTTATGGGTGTTAGTGTACTTTAGGGTACAGTAGTTAAGAGCTTTATAAACCGGCGTTAGCCAGAAAGCTCTTAACTCCTGCTATTTTCAGGCGGCTGGAATTTTGTCGTTAGAGCTCTAACGCTCACTTCAGAAACGACTCTAAATACCAGCGTTAGAAAGATCCCATTGAAAAGATAGGCTACGCAAATGGCGAAGGGGGATCTGCGGTATGGAAAAGTCGCGGCTGAAAAGTGAGCGTTAGACCCTTTAATCACTGACTCCAAATACCAGCGGGCGGCCAAAACCAGCGTTAGGAGCCTCTAACGCTGGTTTTGACGGCTACCGCCGAACTCCAAATCTAGGCCATAAGGAGTGCAGCAGCCATTCATTATAAAGGACTATATATGTGTACAAACACTCAAAATTGCTCAACAAGAGCAATGAAATAGCGCAAAGTACAAAACCCTATAAATGTAAATATACAATAAGTATTAATACACAATATTAAAGCTGCTAATTAAAAAAGCTGCTAATTAAAAAACATTTAAAAAATATTAGTTGATTAAGAAGAAATAGAAAAAAATTGCATGTGATATATATTGCGGTGTGGGGCAAACCAAAGTCCTTATGAGAATAAATGTCTTTGTAGAAGACCGGTCTGTAAAATCCTGCCCCAGCGAAAAGGTGATAGTCTTATATCTTGAATGCTCCGCAGCTCCTATTAACGAGACAAATCTCAAAAATACAGTTTCTAGAAAGGGATGAAAGGAGAGAAGCGCAGGACGCGATTCAAGTGTAGATATATTTATTCAGATGAAACACACAAAGTATTGTACTCACAGGAATTCAAATAAAAACAGGCACATCATGATTAAAGTTGTCCCTAATAAACCTGCGGCTAGGACCACGCTGTAATAATTTGGATCTCCAAATGTCCTTTCGTTGTTTGTAACGTCCGATGTTAATGTATATAGCAGCGGGTATTCCGGTCTCTCCAGCCGCTACGTCAGGGACACACCTCCACACACCCTCAGCTCAGTACCAATAGGATGACCCCTAGTGCTGAGCTCACTGCACACGAGGACCTACGGTGGCTTCACTGGGTGAAAAATAGAATGTACAGGAAGCTACGTTCTACGCGTATCCTATTGGTACTGAGCTGAGGGTGTGTGGAGGTGTGTCCCTGACGTAGCGGCTGGAGAGATCAAAATTATTACAGCGTGGTCCTAGCCGCAGGTTTATGAGGGACAACTTTAATCATGATGTGCCTGTTTTTATTTGAATTCCTGTGAGTACAATATTTTGTGTGTTTCATCTGAATAACTATATCTACACTTGAATTGCGACTATATATGTGTATCTATCCATATTACTGTGTGCAAATCTACAGGAGCACCTTGTTATGTAATCCAGTAAATAAAGTGCCAGTTTACATTTAGAAGTTGCAAGTGCATCATTCATATAAAGAGTTAATGTTTGCTATGTAAGGACATTACAGTGTGTGTGTGTGTGTATGGTGTGTGTGTGTGTGTGTGTATATGGTGTGTGTATGTATATGGTGTGTGTGTGTGTATATATGGTGTGTGTATGTATATGGTGTGTGTATGTATATGGTGTGTGTGTGTATATGGTGTGTGTGTGTATGGTGTGTGTGTGGTGTGTGTGTGTATGGTGTGTGTGTGTATATATGGTGTGTGTGTGTATATATATATATATATATATATATATAGTGTGTGTGTGTATATGGGGTATATGGTGTGTGTGTGTTTATGGTGTGTGTGTGTGGTGTGTGTGTATAGTGTGGGTGTATATGGTGTATACACAGGCTGTACATGAACCTGTCCTCATGCACACTGAGTAAGGGCAACAAACACGGCAACACCAGCTTCTTAAAGACACTGCAGAAAAATTTTCACTAAAAAAAAATCTCATAGCAGAAAATGAAAAAACCTAACACCTGCAAAAAAGCAGCATTCAGCTCCTAACGCAGCCCCATTGATTCCTATGTGGAAATAAAAGTTATGTCTACACCCTTACATGAACCCCGAGTCTAAACACCCCTAATCTTACCCTTATTAACCCTTAATCTGCCGCCCCGCTATCGCTGACACCTACATTATATTATTAACCCCTAATCTGCCGCTCCGGACACCGCCGCCACCTACATTATACTTATGAACCCCTAATCTGCTGCCCCCAACATCGCTGCAACCTACATTATATTTATTAACCCCTAATCTGCCGCCCCCAATGTCGCCGCAACCTAACTACACTTATTAACCCCCTAATCTGCTGCCCCCAACATCGCCGCCACTATATTAAATGTATTAAACCCTAAATCTAACTCTAACCCTAACACCCCCCTAACTTAAATATAATTTTAATAAATCTAAATAAAATTACTATAATTAACTAAATTAATCCTATTTAAAACTAAATACTTACCTATAAAATAAACCCTAAGCTAGCTACAATATAACTAATAGTTACATTGTAGCTAGTTTAGAGTTTATTTATATTTTACAGGCAACTTTTTATTTATTTTAACTAGGTAGAATAGTTATTAAATAGTTATTAACTATTTAATAACTACCTAGCTAAAATAAAGTCAAATTTACCTGTAAAATAAATCCTAACCTAAGTTACAATTACACCTAACACTACACTATAATTAAATTAATTCACTAAACTAACTACAATTAAATACAATTATCTAAAGTACGAAAAAAAACACTAAATTACAGAAAATAATAAAATAATTACAAGTTTTTTAAACAAATTACACCTAATCTAATCTAAAATGAAAAAAAAAACCAAAATAAAAAAGCCCTACCCTACACTAAATTACAAATAGCCCTTAAAAAGGCATTTTGTGGGGCATTGCTCCAAAGTAATCAGCTCTTTTACCTCCCCCCTACATTAAAACCCACCACCCACACACCCAACCCTACTCTAAAACCCACCCAATCCCCCCTTAATAAAACCCTAACACTAACCGCCTGAAGATCACCCTACCTTGAGACGTCTTCACCCAACCGGGCAGAAGTGGTCCTCCAGACGGGCAGAAGTCTTCATCCAAGCCGGGAAGAAGAGGTCCTCCAGGCGGGCAGAAGTCTTCATCCAGACGGCATCTTCTATCTTCATCCATCCGGAGCAGAGCCAATAGGATTGAGCTTGCATTCTATTGGCTGTTCCAATCAGCCAATAGAATGCAAGCTTAATCCTATTGGCTGATTGGATCAGCCAATAAGATTGAACTTCAATCCTATTGGCTGATAGAATTCTATCAGCCAATTGAAATTGAACGGATGCCATCTTGGATGACGTCACTTAAAGTTACCGTCATTTAGTCGTCGGATGAAGACAGAAGAGGATGCTCCGCATCGGACGTCTTGAAGATGGACTCGCTCCGCTCCGGATGGATGAAGATAGAAGATGCCGTCTAGATGAAGACTTCTGCCCGTCTGGAGGACCTCTTCCGCCCGGTTTGGATGAAGACTTCTGCCCGTCTGGAGGACCTCTTCTGCCCGGTTTGGATGAAGACTTCTGCCCGTCTGGAGGACCACTTCTGCCCGGTTGGGTGAAGACGTCTCAAGGTAGGGTGATCTTCAAGGGGTTAGTGTTAGGTTTTATTAAGGGGGAATTGGATGGGTTTTAGAGTAGGATTGGTTGTGTGGGCGGTGGGTTTTAATGTTGAGGGGGGTATTGTACTTTTTTTACAGGTAAAAGAGCTGATTACTTTGGGGCAATGCCCCGTAAAAGGCCCTTTTAAGGGCTATTTGTAATTTAGTGTAGGGTAGGGCTTTTTGTTATTTTGGGGGGGCTTTTTTATTTTGTTTGGGGGATTAGATTATGTGTAATTAGTTTTAAAAAATTTTAATTATTTTATTATTTTCTGTAATTTAGTTTTGTTTTTTTTGTACTTTAGTTTATTCTATTTTATTGTAATTAATTTATTTTAATGTAGGGAATTAATTTAATTATAGTGTAGTGTTAGGTGTAATTGTAACTTAGGTTAGGTTTTATTTTACAGGTACTTTTGTATTTATTTTAGCTAGGTAGCTATTAAATAGTTAATAACTATTTAATAACTATTGTACCTAGTTAAAAAAAATACAAAGTTGCCTGTAAAATAAAAAACATAATTTATGTAAGAACTTACCTGATAAATTCATTTCTTTCATATTAGCAAGAGTCCATGAGCTAGTGACGTATGGGATATACATTCCTACCAGGAGGGGCAAAGTTTCCCAAACCTCAAAATGCCTATAAATACACCCCTCACCACACCCACAATTCAGTTTAACGAATAGCCAAGAAGTGGGGTGATAAAAAAAGTGCGAAAGCATATAAAATAAGGAATTGGAATAATAGTGCTTTATACAAAAATCATAACAACCACAAAAAAAGGGCGGGCCTCATGGACTCTTGCTAATATGAAAGAAATTAATTTATCAGGTAAGTTCTTACATAAATTATGTTTTCTTTCATGTAATTAGCAAGAGTCCATGAGCTAGTGACGTATGGGATAATGACTACCCAAGATGTGGATCTTTCCACACAAGAGTCACTAGAGAGGGAGGGATAAAATAAAGACAGCCAATTCCTGCTGAAAATAATCCACACCCAAAAATAAAGTTTAACGAAAAACATAAGCAGAAGATTCAAACTGAAACCGCTGCCTGAAGTACTTTTCTACCAAAAACTGCTTCAGAAGAAGAAAATACATCAAAATGGTAGAATTTAGTAAAAGTATGCAAAGAGGACCAAGTTGCTGCTTTGCAAATCTGGTCAACCGAAGCTTCATTCCTAAACGCCCAGGAAGTAGAAACTGACCTAGTAGAATGAGCTGTAATTCTTTGAGGCGGAGTTTTACCCGACTCAACATAGGCAAGATGAATTAAAGATTTCAACCAAGATGCCAAAGAAATTGCAGAAGCTTTCTGGCCTTTTCGAGAACCGGAAAAGATAACAAATAAACTAGAAGTCTTACGGAAAGATTTCGTAGCTTCAACATAATATTTCAAAGCTCTAACAACATCCAAAGAATGCAACGATTTCTCCTTAGAATTCTTAGGATTAGGACATAATGAAGGAACCACAATTTCTCTACTAATGTTGTTGGAATTCACAACTTTAGGTAAAAATTCAAAAGAAGTTCGCAACACCGCCTTATCCTGATGAAAAATCAGAAAAGGAGACTCACAAGAAAGAGCAGATAATTCAGAAACTCTTCTGGCAGAAGAGATGGCCAAAAGGAACAAAACTTTCCAAGAAAGTAATTTAATGTCCAATGAATGCATAGGTTCAAACGGAGGAGCTTGAAGAGCTCCCAGAACCAAATTCAAACTCCAAGGAGGAGAAATTGACTTAATAACAGGTTTTATACGAACCAAAGCTTGTACAAAACAATGAATATCAGGAAGAATAGCAATCTTTCTGTGAAAAAGAACAGAAAGAGCAGAGATTTGTCCTTTCAAAGAACTTGCGGACAAACCCTTATCTAAACCATCCTGAAGAAACTGTAAAATTCTCGGTATTCTAAAAGAATGCCAAGAAAAATGATGAGAAAGACACCAAGAAATATAAGTCTTCCAGACTCTATAATATATCTCTCGAGATACAGATTTACGAGCCTGTAACATAGTATTAATCAATGAGTCAGAGAAACCTCTTTGACCAAGAATCAAGCGTTCAATCTCCATACCTTTAAATTTAAGGATTTCAGATCCTGATGGAAAAAAGGACCTTGTGACAGAAGGTCTGGTCTTAACGGAAGAGTCCACGGTTGGCAAGAGGCCATCCGGACAAGATCCGCATACCAAAACCTGTGAGGCCATGCCGGAGCTACCAGCAGAACAAACGAGCATTCCCTCAGAATCTTGGAGATTACTCTTGGAAGAAGAACTAGAGGCGGAAAGATATAGGCAGGATGATACTTCCAAGGAAGTGATAATGCATCCACTGCCTCCGCCTGAGGATCCCGGGATCTGGACAGATACCTGGGAAGTTTCTTGTTTAGATGGGACGCCATCAGATCTATTTCTGGAAGTTCCCACATTTGAACAATCTGAAGAAATACCTCTGGGTGAAGAGACCATTTGCCCGGATGCAACGTTTGGCGACTGAGATAATCCGCTTCCCAATTGTCTATACCTGGGATATGAACCGCAGAGATTAGACAGGAGCTGGATTCCGCCCAAACCAAAATTCGAGATACTTCTTTCATAGCCAGAGGACTGTGAGTCCCTCCTTGATGATTGATGTATGCCACAGTTGTGACATTGTCTGTCTGAAAACAAATGAATGATTCTCTCTTCAGAAGAGGCCAAAACTGAAGAGCTCTGAAAATTGCACGGAGTTCCAAAATATTGATCGGTAATCTCACCTCCTGAGATTCCCAAACTCCTTGTGCCGTCAGAGATCCCCACACAGCTCCCCAACCTGTGAGACTTGCATCTGTTGAAATTACAGTCCAGGTCGGAAGCACAAAAGAAGCCCCCTGAATTAAACGATGGTGATCTGTCCACCATGTTAGAGAGTGTCGAACAATCGGTTTTAAAGATATTAATTGAGATATCTTCGTGTAATCCTTGCACCATTGCTTCAGCATACAGAGCTGAAGAGGTCGCATGTGAAAACGAGCAAAGGGGATCGCGTCCGATGCAGCAGTCATAAGACCTAGAATTTCCATGCATAAGGCTACCGAAGGGAATGATTGTGACTGAAGGTTTCGACAAGCTGCAATCAATTTTAAAACGTCTCTTGTCTGTTAAAGACAGAGTCATGGACACTGAATCCATCTGGAAACCCAGAAAGGTTACCCTTGTCTGAGGAATCAAAGAACTTTTTGGTAAATTGATCCTCCAACCATGATCTTGAAGAAACAACACAAGTCGATTCGTATGAGATTCTGCTAAATGTAAAGACTGAGCAAGTACCAAGATATCGTCCAAATAAGGAAATACCACAATACCCTGTTCTCTGATTACAGACAGAAGGGCACCGAGAACCTTTGTAAAAATTCTTGGAGCTGTAGCTAGGCCAAACGGCAGAGCCACAAACTGGTAATGCTTGTCCAGAAAAGAGAATCTCAGGAACTGATAATGATCTGGATGAATCGGAATATGCAGATATGCATCCTGTAAATCTATTGTGGACATATAATTCCCTTGCTGAACAAAAGGCAAGATAGTCCTTACAGTTACCATCTTGAACGTTGGTATTCTTACATAACGATTCAATATTTTTAGATCCAGAACTGGTCTGAAGGAATTCTCCTTCTTTGGTACAATGAAGAGATTTGAATAAAACCCCATCCCCTGTTCCGGAACTGGAACTGGCATAATTACTCCAGTCAACTCTAGATCTGAAACACATTTCAGAAATGCTTGAGCTTTTACTGGATTTACTGGGACACGGGAAAGAAAAAATCTCTTTGCAGGAGGTCTCATCTTGAAACCAATTCTGTACCCTTCTGAAACAATGCTCTGAATCCAAAGATTGTGAACAGAATTGATCCAAATTTCCTTGAAAAAACGTAACCTGCCCCCTACCAGCTGAGCTGGAATGAGGGTCGCACCTTCATGTGGACTTAGAAGCAGGCTTTGCCTTTCTAGCTGGCTTGGATTTATTCCAGACTGGAGATGGTTTCCAAACTGAAACTGCTCCTGAGGATGAAGGATCAGGCTTTTGTTCTTTGTTGAAACGAAAGGAACGAAAACGATTATTAGCCCTGCTTTTACCTTTAGATTTTTTATCCTGTGGTAAAAAAGTTCCTTTCCCACCAGTAACAGTTGAAATAATGGAATCCAACTGAGAACCAAATAATTTGTTACCCTGGAAAGAAATGGAAATAAAGTTGATTTAGAAGCCATATCAGCATTCCAAGTTTTAAGCCATAAAGCTCTTCTAGCTAAAATAGCTAGAGACATAAACCTGACATCAACTCTGATAATATCAAAAATGGCATCACAGATAAAATTATTAGCATGCTGTAGAAGAATAATAATATCATGAGAATCATGATGTGTTACTTGTTGCGCTAAAGTTTCCAACCAGAAAGTTGAAGCTGCAGCAACATCAGCCAAAGATATAGCAGGTCTAAGAAGATTACCTGAACACAGATAAGCTTTTCTTAGAAAGGATTCAATTTTCCTATCTAAAGGATCCTTAAACGAAGTACCATCTGACGTAGGAATAGTAGTACGTTTAGCAAGGGTAGAAATAGCCCCATCAACTTTAGGGATTTTGTCCCAAAACTCTAATCTGTCAGACGGCACAGGATATAATCGCTTAAAACGTTTAGAAGGAGTAAATGAATTACCCAATTTATCCCATTCTTTGGAAATTACTGCAGAAATAGCATTAGGAACAGGAAAAACTTCTGGAATAACCACAGGAGCTTTAAATACCTTATCCAAACGTTTAGAATTAGTATCAAGAGGACCAAAATCCTCTATTTCTAAAGCAATTAGTACTTCTTTAAGTAAAGAACGAATAAATTCCATTTTAAATAAATATGAAGATTTATCAGCATCAACCTCTGAGACAGAATCCTCTGAACCAGAAGAGTCATCAGAATCAGAATGATGATGTTCATTTAAAAATTCATCTGTAGGGAGAGAAGTTTTAAAAGATTTTTTACTTTAACTAGAAGGAGAAATAACAGACATAGCCTTCTTTATGGATTCAGAAACAAAATCTCATATTATCAGGAACATTCTGCACCTTAGATGTTGAAGGAACTGCAACAGGCAATGGTACTTTACTAAAGGAAATATTTTCTGCTTTAACAAGTTTGTCATGACAATCAATACAAACAACAGCTGGAGGAATAGCTACCAAAAGTTTACAGCAGATACACTTAGCTTTGGTAGATCCAGCACTAGACAGCGATTTTCCTGTAGTATCTTCTGACTCAGATGCAACGTGAGACATCTTGCAATATGTAAGAGAAAAAACAACATATATATAAAGCAAAATTGATCAAATTCCTTAAATGACAGTTTCAGGAATGGGAAAAAATGCCAAAGAACAAGCTTCTAGCAACCAGAAGCAATGAAAAATGAGACTTAAATAATGTGGAGACAAAAGCGACGCCCATATTTTTCGCGCCAATAAGACGCCCACATTATTTGGCGCCTAAATGCTTTTTGGCGCCAAAATGACACCACATCCGGAACGCCGACATTTTTGGCGCAAAATAACGTCAAAAAATGACGCAACTTCCGGCGACACGTATGACGCCGGAAACGGAAACGAATTTTTTGCGCCAAAAAAGTCTGCGCCAAGAATGACGCAATAAAATGAAGCATTTTCAGCCCCCGCGAGCCTAACAGCCCACAGGGAAGAGTCAAATTTTTGAAGGTAAGAAAAAATGATTAAATCAAATGCATTATCCCAAATATGAAACTGACTGTCTGAAAATAAGGAAAGTTGAACATTCTGAGTCAAGGCAAATAAATGTTTGAATACATATATTTAGAACCTTATAAACAAAGTGCCCAACCATAGCTTAGAGTGTCACAGAAAATAAGATTTACTTACCCCAGGACACTCATCTACATGTTTGTAGAAAGCCAAACCAGTACTGAAACGAGAATCAGTAGAGGTAATGGTATATATAAGAGTATATCGTCGATCTGAAAAGGGAGGTAAGAGATGAATCTCTACGACCGATAACAGAGAACCTATGAAATAGACCCCGTAGAAGGAGATCACTGCATTCAAATAGGCAATACTCTCCTCACATCCCTCTGACATTCACTGCACGCTGAGAGGAAAACCGGGCTCCAACTTGCTGCGGAGCGCATATCAACGTAGAATCTAGCACAAACTTACTTCACCACCTCCATCGGAGGCAAAGTTTGTAAAACTGAATTGTGGGTGTGGTGAGGGGTGTATTTATAGGCATTTTGAGGTTTGGGAAACTTTGCCCCTCCTGGTAGGAATGTATATCCCATACGTCACTAGCTCATGGACTCTTGCTAATTACATGAAAGAAATAAACCCTAAGCTAGATACAATGTAACTATTAGTTATATTGTAGCTAGCTTATGGTTTATTTTATAGGTAAGTATTTAGTTTTAAATAGGAATAATTTAGTTAATTGTAGTAATTTTATTTAGATTTATTTAAATTATATTTAAACTAGGGGGGTGTTAGGGTTAGGGGTTAATAAATATAGGTAGGTGGCGGCGATGTTAGGGACGGCAGATTAGGGGTTAATAAAATGTAACTAGTGTTAGCGATGCGGGAGTACGGCGGTTTATGGGTTAATACATTTATTATAGTGGCGGCGATCTCCGGTTCGGCAGATTAGGGGTTAAAAATTGTATTATAGTGTTTGCGATGTGGGGGGGCCTCGGTTTAGGGGGTTAATGGGTAGTTTATGGGTGTTAGTGTACTTTTTAGCACTTTAGTTAAGAGTTTTATGTTACGGCGTTAGCCCATAAAACTCTTAACTACTGACTTTTAAATGCGGTACCAGTCTTGACAGGAGAGGCTGTACCGCTCACTTTTTTGCAGAGTCGTAATACCGGCGTTAGGAAAATCCCATTGAAAATATAGGATACGCAATTAACGTAAGTGGATTTTCAGTGTTTTAGAGTTGCGCCAAAAAAGTGAGCGGTGAGCCTGTACTTGCAAGACACGTAATACCAGCGGTAGGAAAAAAGCAGCAGTGGGACCTCTCAACTCTGCTTTTTAACCCTAACGCAAGACTCGTAATCTAGCTGAATGACTTTTAATTATAAGAAAGTACATTTCAATGATTTAAGGAAATCATTAAATGACATAAATTGGGACAAGTATTCTTTAATAAGAGGATAAATGGATAACATTTAAAATTTTGTTAAATAAATAAATATACATATCAACACATACCATATGCTTATGAAAGTAAAATTAATAAATCCAAGCCAATGGGGCCCATTTATCAAGCTCCGAACGGAGCTTGTGGGCCCCTGTTTCTGGCGAGTCTTCAGACTCGCCAGAAAGAGCAGTTATGAAGCAGCGGTCTAAAGACCACTGCTCCATAACCCTGTCCGTCTGCTCTGAGCAGGCGGATAGGAATCGCCGGAATTCAACCCGATCGAGTACGATCGGGTTGATTGACACCTCCCTGCTCGCGGGCCGATTGGCCGCGAGTCTGCAGGGGGCGGCGTTGCACCAGCAGCTCTTGTGAGCTGCTGGTGCAATGCAGAATACGGAGAGCGTAATTCAGCGAGTTCTTGCAGACCTGATCCGCACTGTCGGATCAGGTCCGCAAGACCTTTGATAAATAGGACCCAATGTAGCTAAATACAAATGTGTTAAGAGAAATTATGAAAAAAATGTAGGGCATTTAAATTATTCAAAGAAAATAGTACAGACACAGCATACCAAATATATAAGGAATGTAACAAAGCAATCAAATTAGCCAAAATGGAAAATTAAAGATTAATTGCAAAGGATTCTAAGTCAAATTCTAAAAGTTTTTTTTAAGTACATAAATGGCAAAACATCTAAGAAGGACAATATAGTTACTTTAAAATGTGTGGAGGGTAGCATGATTAACATTGACAGGGAGAAGGGTGAGGTACTGTTATAGACAAACATCTACTCCTAATTTTTCAAGACTTATTATCCTCAAAAATAGCACCCCAGGACTGGTGTAAACTGATGTGGTGCCACTCTTCAAAAAGGGAAGCAGGGTTGATCCAGGAAGCTATAGACCAGTTAGTCTGACATCAATGTTGGGGAAGATACTTGAAGGGATTATAAAGGATTATATTGATGATTATATTGATGTAAACAAGATTGTGAGTTCAAATCAGCATGGTTTTATGAGAAAAGTATCATAGCAAACTACACAAATTAGATTCTACGAGGAAGTAAGTAAAAATATAGATAAAGGGGAATCAGTTGATGTGATATACTTAGATTTTGCAAAGGCATTTGATACAGTGCCACATGAGAGATTAATGTACAAAATTAAGGGACTGGGAGTAGCTGAAAATGTTAGCTCATGGATAAATAACTGGATAAAAGACAGGGAGCAATGAGTAGTAGTAAATGGATCATACTCAGATTGGACAAAGGTAATCAGTGGAGTTCCCCAAGGATCAGTACTGGGCCCTGTTCTTTTTAATATTTTTATTAATGACTTGGAGCAAGGAGTAAATAGCAACATCTCTATTTTTGCAAATGATACTAAGTTGTGTAAGGTCATTAGGTCAGAGCAGGATGAACTTGCTTTACAAGGGGATCTGCAAAAATTAGAAGTATGGTCAGGTAAATGGAAAATGCGATTTTATACAGTAAAATGCAAGGTTCCACATTTTGGAAGTAAAAATAAGCATGCAATGTATTATTAAAATGAGACTAGACTTAGCCAAACAGAGGAGGAAATGGTGATATCTATACACAAATTTGGCAAGGGCACTATAAAGGCATAATTCTCTTATCTTTTAGATAACTATGGGTATTAATTATTACCATACTTTTTATATCTTTGTATTGAGAAGAGTGGTGCTAGTATTGGTTCAACATGCAAAAAACTATTGGAACATAGTTACATGGAAAGAAATGCTATAGTAGCACTCTATGCCAAGACTATAGTACAGGCAGGAACTTTAACTAAAATAAAATATAACTTTATTGGTCCATTTAAAAGATGGGAAACAACATACAAATTAAAATCACCATCAGAAATTCAACTGTTATTTTGAAAGTGTCTCCTGTTATCTCTAGTTATAGCCTTTAAATTTTTGATATGCTATATCAGGGACACTATAATTATTACATAAAAATTGCCCCTGTATGATTGCGATGTTAATAAATCCAGGTCTCTCTCAGGTTCTTTGTTGTGTGTCAAATTAAATTGGGGTTGAATAATCAATAATATGAATTCACTAGCATTCACAAAGTGCCTAGTTGTGTAAATCTTGTGTCACAGTGTGACTCAATGGTTGATAATCTGGTAAACCTATTGATTCTAGACATTTGTATAATCCAAGTATAGGTATTTATATTCTATTTTATATGGCTGTCAATAATGAGACTTGTTACTTGTCTATATGTACCTCCTTTGTCCACCACTCTTGTATTATGTCATTATTGGTGGCTAGTTCAATAACTTATCTATGGGTACCCCCCTTGTTTTGGCCCAGTATTGGGGTCTATTAGGATGTTGGCTTGATATTGGGTATTTATTGCTTATGAATATTTGTTCCCATTTTGAGGATATTTCTTATACAGATAAATATATCGCCTTCTGAGATTATGCTTATGTGACTCGATATTATTCCACTTGTATATGTGGATACAATTACGTTGTACGCCATACTGCTATTTGTTGTATAAACATAAATATGGGTAAATTGATTTTAGTTATAGAATCAAGTTTGTATTTTCCCAATTATATTGGCAAAGTATTTTTGTGTTCTATAGAAATGATATTATTAGCAGATACCAATCATACTGCTCTTTAGCAGTTGTAGCTGTTTCTATCGATTCCTAGTATGGGTCCCCTGCTTTTATATAAATTGTAGTCAGTTATATTCAAATGGATTTTGTATATATGTAATGGAGTTAATTCTCACATATAGACAATCTGATATTATATATATACACCCAAAGAAGGAATGTAGGATAGGGGCGCTATCAAAGTATGCAATATAATACAACCAAATGTACAGAGACAAAATTCACAATTCTGACTTAATGTAAATTAGTCTCAGATTAGACTGTCATCTGTGTGTATACATATACATACATACATATAGAAAATCCAGGTGTTAGACCTGTACAGGCAATAGTGTCCCAATGAACAAATTAGAGTCCAATGAGTCCCCAATGGTTAGAGGGGTGTAAGGCAGCTCTCCTCGATGCATAAGGCCATCCACAACAAGTTTAATCTATAAAGAAGCAGAGAAGGCGCCTTCTCTGCTTCTTTATAGAATAATCTGATATTCTATTCTTAGTGTTTATATGTCATTTATTATCAACATATACCCTATTGTGTATATTCACTCAATTTAGTATATCCCTTGTCCTAGTATTCTTACTAGATGATAATTGAGTCTCACTATTTTATCGATAGGTTCATATAATATTTGCATATACGCTTTAACTTGTAATGCAAGTGTAAATGCTGTTTTTATTTATTGACATTGCAGTTTCTACTGCTTGTAGATGGGTTTTAGCTTATAATACAAGTGTAGGTAATGTTTATTGTTTCTCAGTATTGCAGTTATTCCTGCTTGTATTGGTTAGCTGTAAACACTTTTAATGCAGATATAGGTGTTGGTTTTATTTTTCAATATTGCAGTTTCTGCTACTTGTCAATATGTTGGTTAACCTCAGCCTACAAAGCTTCCATTTATACTGGGTAATTTATATTTCCAATCCTTAGGTTAATGAACACTAGATTAATTCAAATGTGTAGTTAATTGGATCTACAGGGAGTGCAGAATTATTAGGCAAGTTGTATTTTTGAGGATTAATTTTATTATTGAACAACAACCATGTTCTCAATGAACCCAACAAACTCATTAATATCAAAGCTGAATAGTTTTGGAAGTAGTTTTTAGTTTGTTTTTAGTTATAGCTATTTTAGGGGGATATCTGTGTGTGCAGGTGACTATTGCTGTGCATAATTATTAGGCAACTTAACAAAAAACAAATATATACCCATTTCAATTATTTATTTTTACTAGTGAAACCAATATAACATCTCAACATTCACAAATATACATTTCTGACATTCAAAAACAAAACAAAAACAAATCAGTGACCAAAATAGCCACCTTTCTTTGCAAGGACACTCAAAAGCCTGCCATCCATGGATTCTGTCAGTGTTTTGATCTGTTCACCATCAACATTGCGTGCAGCAGCAACCACAGCCTCCCAGACACTGTTCAGAGAGGTGTACTGTTTTCCCTCCTTGTAAATCTCACATTTGATGATGGACCACAGGTTCTCAATGGGGTTCAGATCAGGTGAACAAGGAGGCCATGTCATTAGATTTTCTTCTTTTATACCCTTTCTTGCCAGCCACGCTGTGGAGTACTTGGACGCGTGTGATGGAGCATTGTCCTGCATGAAAATCATGTTTTTCTTGAAGGATGCAGACTTCTTCCTGTACCACTGCTTGAAGAAGGTGTCTTCCAGAAACTGGCAGTAGGACTGGGAGTTGAGCTTGACTCCATCCTCAACCCGAAAAGGCCCCACAAGCTCATCTTTGATGATACCAGCCCAAACCAGTACTCCACCTCCACCTTGCTGGCGTCTGAGTCGGACTGGAGCTCTCTGCCCTTTACCAATCCAGCCACGGGCCCATCCATCTGGCCCATCAAGACTCACTTTCATTTCATCAGTCCATAAAACCTTAGAAAAATCAGTCTTGAGATATTTCTTGGCCCAGTCTTGACGTTTCAGCTTGTGTGTCTTGTTCAGTGGTGGTCGTCTTTCAGCCTTTCTTACCTTGGCCATGTCTCTGAGTATTGCACACCTTGTGCTTTTGGGCACTCCAGTGATGTTGCAGCTCTGAAATATGGCCAAACTGGTGGCAAGTGGCATCTTGGCAGCTGCACGCTTGACTTTTCTCAGTTCATGGGCAGTTATTTTGCGCCTTGGTTTTTCCACACGCTTCTTGCGACCCTGTTGACTATTTTGAATGAAACGCTTGATTGTTCGATGATCACGCTTCAGAAGCTTTGCAATTTTTAGAGTGCTGCATCCCTCTGCAAGATATCTCACTATTTTTGACTTTTCTGAGCCTGTCAAGTCCTTCTTTTGACCCATTTTGCCAAAGGAAAGGAAGTTGCCTAATAATTATGCACACCTGATATAGGGTGTTGATGTCATTAGACCACACCCCTTCTCATTACAGAGATGCACATCACCTAATATGCTTAATTGGTAGTAGGCTTTCGAGCCTATACAGCTTGGAGTAAGACAACATGCATAAAGAGGATGATGTGGTCAAAATACTAATTTGCCTAATAATTCTGCACTCCCTGTATAGTTAGATATCTGTGTCAAGGCTGCTAGCTCACTAGCTGACACTTTATATGTATGTTACAACTTGCGGATTTTTCAGCTCCAAAGTATTGTTGCAACATGTGTTGCTATTTGGTTACACATAAGTAATTCCCCAACGACTCCAGATATTAACTTCTATAATGATGTTTGTCAGTACCTGGTTTGCTCGCTTGCTGCCTGACACTTTACAAGTGTATCACAATTACGGGTTTTAAATTGTTAAGCTATTTTTGCAATATAGGTTGCTATTCCATATAGGTAAATAATTCCCCAGCTAGTACATATATTAGCGTGTATAGTAATACCTCATGTCACTGACAGCGACTGCTACTAACTATTTTGGGCGATTTGTGATTTTAACAGTTTAGGTTTTTCTGATGTTTGTTTAAAATTTACCCCATCGTTCCACAACATCCCCCTGACGCGTATAGCCAAAAACTTGGCTTTATCAAAGGAAAGTGATTTGGGTGTAGTAATAGAAAAACATAATTTATGTAAGAACTTACCTGATAAATTCATTTCTTTCATATTGGCAAGAGTCCATGAGCTAGTGACATATGGGATATACAATCCTACCAGGAGGGGCAAAGTTTCCCAAACCTCAAAATACCTATAAATACACCCCTCACCACACCCACAATTCAGTTTAATGAATAGCCAAGCAGTGGGGTGATAAAGAAAGGAGTAGAAAGCATCAACAAAGTAAATTTGGAAATAATTGTGATTTATACAAAAAATCATAACCACCATAAAAAGGGTGGGCCTCATGGACTCTTGCCAATATGAAAGAAATGAATTTTATCAGGTAAGTTCTTACATAAATTATTTTTTCTTTCATGTAATTGGCAAGAGTCCATGAGCTAGTGACATATGGGATATCAATACCCAAGATGTGGAGTCTTCCACTCAAGAGTCACTAGAGAGGGAGGGAATAAAAATAAAATCAGCCATATTTCACTGAAAAAATTAATCCACAACCCAAAAAAATAAGTTTATTTTCATTTGTGAAAGAAAAAAACTTAAATCAAAAAGCAGAAGAATCAAACTGAAACAGCTGCCTGAAGAACTTTTCTACCAAAAACTGCTTCCGAAGAAGCAAATACATCAAAATGGTAGAATTTAGTAAATGTATGCAAAGAGGACCAAGTCGCCGCTTTGCAAATCTGATCAACTGAAGCTTCATTCTTAAAAGCCCACAAAGTGGAGACTGATCTAGTAGAATGAGCTGTAATTCTCTGAGGCGGGGCCTGACCCAACTCCAAATAAGCTTGATGAATCAAAAATATCAACCAAGAAGCCAAGGAAATAGCAGAAGCCTTCTGACCTTTCCTAGGAACAGAAAACAAAACAAATAGACTGGAAGTCTTCCTGAAATCTTTAGTAGCTTCCACATAATATTTCAAAGCTCTTACCACATCCAAAGAATGTAAGGATCTCTCCAAAGAATTCTTAGGATTAGGACACAAGGAAGGGACAACAATTTCTCTACTAATGTTGTTAGAATTCACAACCTTAGGTAAAAATTGAAAAGAAGTCCGCAAAACTGCCTTATCCTCATGAAAAATCAGAAAAGGAGACTCACAAGAAAGAGCTCAGAAACTCTTCTAGCAGAAGAAATAGCCAAAAGGAACAACACTTTCCAGGAAAGTAGTTTAATGTCCAAAGAATGCATAGGCTCAAATGGAGGAGCCTTTAAAGCCTTCAGAACCAAATTAAGACTCCAAGGAGGAGAAATTGATTTAATGACAGGCTTAATACGAACTAAAGCCTGTACAAAACAGTGAATATCAGGAAGTATAGCAATCATTCTGTGAAATAAAACAGAAAGAGCGGAGATTTGTCCTTTCAAGGAACTTGCAGACAAACCCTTATCCAAACTATCCTGAGGGAACTGTAAAATTCTAGGAATTCTAAAAGAATGCCAGGAGAATTTATGAGAAGAACACCATGAAATGTAAGTCTTCCAAACTCTATAATAAATCTTTCTAGAGACAGATTTACAAGCTTGTTACATAGTATTAATCACTGAGTCAGAGAAACCTCTATGACTTAGAACTAAGCATTCAGTTTCCATACCTTCAAATTCAATGATTTGAGATCCTGATGGAAAAACGGACCTTGAGATAGTAGGTCCGGCCGTAACGGAAGTGGCCAAGGCAGGCAACTGGACATCCGAACCAGATCCCCATACCAAAACCTGTGTGGCTATGCTGGAGCCACCAGCAACACAAAAGACTGTTTCATGATGATTTTGGAGATCACTCTTGGAAGGAGAACTAGAGGCGGGAAGATGTAAGCAGGTTGATAACACCAAGGAAGTGTCAGCGCATCCACTGCTTCCGCCTGAACATCCCTGGACCTGGACAGGTATCTGGGAAGTTTCTTGTTTAGATGAGAGGCCATGAGATCTATCTCTGGAATCCCCCACATCTGAACAATCTGAGAAAACACATCTGGATGGAGAGACCACTCCCCTGGATTTAAAGTCTGGCGGCTGAGATAATCCGCCTCCCAATTGTCTACGCCTGGGATATGCACCGCAGAGATTAAACAGGAGCTGGATTCCACCCAGGCAAGTATCCGAGATACTTCTTTCATAGCTTGGGGACTGTGAGTCCCACCATGATGATTGACATAAGCCACAGTTGTGATATTGTCTGTCTGAAAACAAATGAACGGTTCTCTCTTTAGCAGAGGCCAGAACTGAAGAGCCCTGAGAATTGCACGGAGTTCTAAAATATTTATTGGTAATCTCGCCTCTTGAGATTTCCAAACCCCTTGTGCTGTCAGAGATCCCCAAACAGCTCCCCAACCTGAAAGACTTGCATCTGTTGTGATCACAGTCCAGGTTGGGTGAACAAAAGAAGCCCCTTGAACAAAATGATGGTGATCTATCCACCATGTCAGAGAGTGTCGTACATTGGGATTCAAGGATATTAATTGTGATATCTTTGTATAATCCCTGCACCATTGATTCAGCATACAAAGCTGTAGAGGTCTCATGTGAAAACGAGCAAAGGGGATTGCGTCTGATGATGCAGTCATGAGACCTAAAACTTCCATGCACATAGCCACTGAAGGGAATGACTGAGACTGAAGGAGCCGGCATGCTGCGACCAATTTTAAACGTCTCTTGTCTGTTAGAGACAGAGTCATGGACACTGAATCTATCTGGAAGCCTAAAAAGGTGACCCTTGTCTGAGGAATCAAGAAACTTTTTGGTAAATTGATCCTCCAACCATGTTTCCGAAGAAACAACACTAGTTGATTTGTGTGAGATTCTGCAGTATGTAAGGACTGAGCTAGTACCAAGATATCGTCCAAATAAGGAAACACCGCAATACCCTGTTCTCTGATTACAGATAGTAGGGAACCCAGAACCTTTGAAAAGATTCTTGGAGCTGTTGCTAGGCCAAATGGAAGAGCAACAAATTGGTAATGCTTGTCTAGAAAAGATAATCTCAGAAACTGATAGTGTTCTGGATGAATCGGAATATGAAGGTATGCATCCTGCAAGTCTATTGTGGACATATAATGTCCTCGCTGAACAAAAGGCAGAATAGTCTTTATAGACACCATCTTAAAAGTTGGTACTCTTACAGAACGATTCAAAAATTTTAAATCCAGAACTGGTCTGAATAAATTTTCTTTCTTCGGTACAATGAATAGGTTTGAGTAAAACCCCAAACCTTGTTCCTGAGTAGGAACTGGCATGATTACCCCTGAAGATTCCAGATCAGAAACACACTTCAGAAAAGCCTGAGCTTTAACTGGATTTACAGGGATGCGTGAGAGAAAAAATCTTCTCACAGGAGGTCTTACTTTGAATCCTATTCAATACCCTTGAGAGACAATGCTCTGAATCCAATGATTTTGGACAGATTTTATCCAAAAATCATTGAAAACCCTTAATCTGCCCCCTACCAGCTGAGCTGGCATGAGGGCCGCACCTTCATGCGGATTTAGGGGCTGACTTTGGTTTCCTAAATGGCTTGGATTTATTCCAATTTGAGGAAAACTTCCAATTTGAAGCAGATTCCTTGGGGGAAGGATTGAGTTTTTGTTATTTATTCTGACGAAAGGAAAGAAAACGTTTTGAAGCCTTAGATTTACCCTTAGGTTTTTTATCCTGGGGCAAAAAAAAACATAATTTATGTAACAACTTACCTGATAAATTCATTTATTTCATATTAGCAAGAGTCCATGAGCTAGTGACGTATGGGATATACATTCCTACCAGGAGGGGCAAAGTTTCCCAAACCTCAAAATGCCTATAAAAACACCCCTCACCACACCCACAATTCAGTTTAACGAATAGCCAAGAAGTGGGGTGACAAGAAAGGAGCGAAAGCATCAAAAGTAAGGAATTGGAATAATTGTGCATTATACAAAAAAATCATAATCACCACAAAAAAGGGTGGGCCTCATGGACTCTTGCTAATATGAAAGAAATGAATTTATCAGGTAAGTTCTTACATAAATTATGTTTTCTTTCATGTAATTAGCAAGAGTCCATGAGCTAGTGACGTATGGGATAATAAATACCAAAGATGTGGAACTTCCACGCAAAAGTCACTAGAGAGGGAGGGATAAAATAAAGACAGCCAATTCCGCTGAAAAATAGTAATCCACAACCCAAAACAAAAGTTTTAATCTCAATAATGAAAAAAACTGAAATTATAAGCAGAAGAATCAAACTGAAACAGCTGCCTGAAGTACTTTTCTAGCAAAAACTGCTTCAGAAGAAGAAAACACATCAAAATGGTAGAATTTAGTAAAAGTATGCAAAGAAGACCAAGTTGCTGCTTTGCAAATCTGATCAACAGAAGCTTCATTCCTAAACGCCCAGGAAGTAGAAACTGACCTAGTAGAATGAGCTGTAATTCTTTGAGGCGGGGATTTACCCGACTCTACAGGGAGTGCAGAATTATTAGGCAAATTAGTATTTTGACCACATCATCCTCTTTATGCATGTTGTCTTACTCCAAGCTGTATAGGCTCGAAAGCCTACTACCAATTAAGCATATTAGGTGATGTGCATCTCTGTAATGAGAAGGGGTGTGGTCTAATGACATCAACACCCTATATCAGGTGTGCATAATTATTAGGCAACTTCCTTTCCTTTGGCAAAATGGGTCAAAAGAAGGAATTGACAGGCTCAGAAAAGTAAAAAATAGTGAGATATCTTGCAGAGGGATGCAGCACTCTTAAAATTGCAAAGCTTCTGAAGCGTGATCATCAAACAATCAAGCGTTTCATTCAAAATAGTCAACAGGGTCGCAAGAAGCATGTGGAAAAACCAAGGTGCAAAATAACTGCCCATGAACTGAGAAAAGTCAAGCGTGCAGCTGCCAAGATGCCACTTGCCACCAGTTTGGCCATATTTCAGAGCTGCAACATCACTGGAGTGCCCAAAAGCACAAGGTGTGCAATACTCAGAGACATGGCCAAGGTAAGAAAGGCTGAAAGACGACCACCACTGAACAAGACACACAAGCTGAAATGTCAAGACTGGGCCAAGAAATATCTCAAGACTGATTTTTCTAAGGTTTTATGGACTGATGAAATGAGAGTGAGTCTTGATGGGCCAGATGGATGGGCCCGTGGCTGGATTGGTAAAGGGCAGAGAGCTCCAGTCCGACTCAGACGCCAGCAAGGTGGAGGTGGAGTACTGGTTTGGGCTGGTATCGTCAAAGATGAGCTTGTGGGGTCTTTTCGGGTTGAGGATGGAGTCAAGGTCAACTCCCAGTCCTACTGCCAGTTTCTGGAAGACACCTTCTTCAAGCAGTGGTACAGGAAGAAGTCTGCATCTTTCAAGAAAAACATGATTTTCATGCAGGACAATGCTCCATCACACGCGTCCAAGTACTCCACAGCGTGGCTGGCAAGAAAGGGTATAAAAGAAGAAAATCTAATGACATGGCCTCCTTGTTCACCTGATCTGATCCCCATTGTGAACCTGTGGTCCATCATCAAATGTGAGATTTACAAGGAGGGAAAACAGTACACCTCTCTGAACAGTGTCTGGGAGGCTGTGGTTGCTGCTGCACGCAATGTTGATGGTGAACAGATCAAAACACTGACAGAATCCATGGATGGCAGGCTTTTGAGTGTCCTTGCAAAGAAAGGTGGCTATTCCACCTGATAAATTCATATTCCAGATTCCTTTAGGGGAAGGGTCAGGCATCTGTTCCTTATTCTGATGAAAGGAACGAAAACGATTAGCAGCCCTATATTTACCTTTAGATTTTTTGTCCTGAGGCAAAAAAGTTCCTTTCCCCCCAGTAACAGTTGAAATAATAGAATCCAACTGGGAACCAAATAATTTATTACCTTGGAAAGAAAAAGAAAGCAAAGTTGACTTAGAAGACATATCTGCATTCCAAGTTTTAAGCCATAAAGCTCTTCTAGCTAAAATAGCTAAAGACATATACCTGACATAAACTCTAATGATATCAAAGATGGCATCACAAATTAGAAGAAGTTGAACAATGCTATGAGTATTATGGTCTGATACTTCTTGTGCTAAAGCCTCCAACCAAAAAGTGGAAGCGGCAGCAACATCAGCCAAAGAAATAGCAGGCCTAAGAAGATTACCTGAACATAAATAAGCTTTCCTTAGAAAGGATTCAATCTTCCTATCTAAAGGATCCTTAAAGGAAGTACTATCTGCCGTAGGAATAGTAGAACGTTTAGCAAGAGTAGAGATAGTCCCATCAACTTTAGGGATTTTGTCCCAAAACTCTAATCTGTCAGATGGCACAGGATACAATTTCTTAAACCTTTGAGAAGGAGTAAATGAAGTACCCATATTATTCCATTCCCTAGAAATTACTTCAGAAATAGCATCAGGGACAGGAAAAACTTCTGGAATAACCATAGGAGGTTTAAAAACCGAATTTAAACGCTTAGTAGATTTAGTATCAAGAGGACTAGATTCCTCCATCTCTAATGCGATTAAAACTTCTTTAAGTAAAGAGCGAATAAATTCCATTTTAAATAAATATGAAAATTTATCAGTGTCAATTTCTGAGACAGAATCCTCTGAACCAGAAAAATCCTCATCAGAAACAGAAAAATCAGAATGATGATATTGTCATTTAAAATTTCATCTGAAAAATGAGAATTTTTAAAAGAACTTTTACGTTTACTGGAAGGAGGAATGACAAACATAGCCTTCCTAATAGATTTAGAAACAAATTCTTTTATATTAACAGGAACATCCTGAGTATTAGATGTTGAGGGAACAGCAACAGGTAATGGTATATTACTAATGGAAATACTATCTGCATTAGCAAGCTTATCATGACATTCATCACAAACTACAGCCGGAGGAACAGTTACCACAAGTTTACAACAAATGCACTTAACTTTGGTAGAACCAGCATCAGGCAGCGTCTTTCCAGAAGTAGATTCTGATCCAGGGTCAATCTGAGACATCTTGCAATATGTAATAGAAAAAACAACATATAAAGCAAAATTATCAAATTCCTTAAATGACAGTTTCAGGAATGGGAAAAAATGCCAATGAACAAGCCTCTAGCAACCAGAAGCAATGAAAAATGAGACTGAAATAATGTGAAAAAAAGGTGGAGACAAGAATGACGCCCACATTTTTTAGCGCCAAAAAAGACACCCACATTATTGGTGCCTTAAATTTTTTGGCGCCAAGAATGATGCCACATTCGGTGATGCCTACATTTTTGGCGCAAAACGTCAAAAAAATGACGCCGGAAATGATAAAAAAACATTTGCGCCAAAAAAGTCAGCGCCAAGAATGACGCGATAAATTGAAGCCCACAGGGAAAAAAGTCAATTTGAAACAATTTTAAGGTAAGAAAAAAATTGATTATTCATATGCATTATCCCAAATAATGAAACTGACTGTCTGAAATAAGGAATATTGATCATCCTGAATCAAGGCAAATATAAGTTTAAAGACATATATTTAGAACTTTATATATAAAGTGCCCAACCATAGCTTAGAGTGTCACAAAAAATAAGACTTACTTACCCCAGGACACTCATCTACATATAGTAGATAGCCAAACCAGTACTGAAACGAGAATCTGTAGAGGTAATGGTATATAAGAGTATATCGTCGATCTGAAAAGGGAGGTAAGAGATGAATCTCTACGACCGATAACAGAGAACCTATGAAATAGATCCCGTAGAAGGAGACCATTGAATTCAAATAGGCAATACTCTCTTCACATCCCTCTGACATTCACTGCACTCTGAGAGGAAAACCGGGCTCCAGCCTGCTGCGAAGCGCATATCAACGTAGAATCTAGCACAAACTTACTTCACCACCTCCACGGGAGGCAAAGTTTGTAAAACTGAATTGTGGGTTTGGTGAGGGGTGTATTTATAGGCATTTTGAGGTTTGGGAAACTTTGCCCCTCCTGGTAGGAATGTATATCCCATACGTCACTAGCTCATGGACTCTTGCTAATTACATTAAAGAAACTCATTTTCCCCCAGTGATAGTTGAAATAATAGAATCCAACTGAGAACCAAATAAATTATTACCTTGGAAAGAAAGAGATAATAATCTAGATTTAGATGTCATATCAGCATTCCAAGATTTAAGCCACAAAGCTCATCTAGCTATAACAGCTAAAGACATGGATCTAACATCAATTTTGATAATATAAAAAATGGCTATCTAAAGGATCCTTAAAGGAAGTGCTATCTTCCATAGGAATCGTGGTACGTTTAGCAAGAGTAGAAATAGCCCCATCAACTTTGGGGATTTTTTCCCAAAACTCTATAGATTTTGCTGGTAAAGGATACAATTTTTTAAACCTTGATGAAGGAATAAAAGAAGTACCTGGCTTATTCCATTTCCTAGAAATCATATCAGAAATAGCCTCAGGAATGGGAAAAACACCTGGGGAAACCACAGGAGGTTTAAAAACAGCATTTAAACGTTTATTAGACTGAACGTCAATAGGACTGGTTACCTCAATATCCAAAGTAATTAAAACTTCTTTTAATAAAGAACGCATATATTCTATTTAAAATAAATAAGTAGATTTGTCAGTGTCAATGTCTGAGGAAGGATCTTTTGTTTCAGATAGATCCTCATCAGAAGAGGATGAATTATTATGTTGTTGGTCATTTGAAATGTCATCAGCTAAATTTGAAGTTTTAAAAGATCGTTTAAGTTAATTAGAAGGTGGAAATGCAGACAAAGCCTTCATAATAGAATCAGAAACAAATTCTTTAAAATTTACAGGTATATCATGCACATTAGAAGTTGAAGGAACTGCAACTGGCAATGTACTATTACTGATGGAAACACTATCTGCATGTAAAAGTTTATCATGACAACTATTACAAATGACATTCGGTGGAATAATTTCTACAACTTTACAACAAATGCACTTAGCTTTGGTAGAACCGATGTCAGGCAGCAATGTGCCAGCAGAAACTTCTGAGGCCGGATCAGACATCTTGCACAATGTAAGAGAAAAAAACAACATATAAAGCAAAATTATCTATTTCCTTATATGACAGTTTCAGGAATGGGAAAAAATGCAATAGCATAGGCCTCTGAAAGCAAAAAGCAAGAGGCAAACAAACAAGGGGTATTGAAATAATGAAAAAAAATTGGCGCCAAGTATGACGCACAACGTAACGTAGTCTTCTTTGGTGCCAAAAATGACCGGAAATGACACACTTGCGTCACTAATGACGCCGCCGTGTGAAAGGTCTCGGCGTCAAGGAAATGACAAAGTTGCGTCATAAACGTACTTTTTCGCGCCAAAAAAAATTTTCGCGCCAAGAATGACGCAATAAAGTTTAGCATTTGACGCACCCGCGGGCCTAATACCCGCAATTACAAGAAGTAGTCAATTGAAAAAAGACTAAACCCCAGGTAAGAAATAAATTTCTTAAAAATATTTACATTCCCAAATATGAAACTGACAGTCTGCAGAAGAAAATACATGAACCTGACTCATGGCAAATATAAGTACAATACATATATTTAGAACTTAATATAAATGCATAAAGTGCCAAACCATAGCTGAGAGTGTCT
Source organism: Bombina bombina (assembly GCF_027579735.1). Lineage (NCBI taxonomy): Eukaryota > Metazoa > Chordata > Amphibia > Anura > Bombinatoridae > Bombina > Bombina bombina. The sequence continues at coordinate 341,890,770 of NC_069502.1, read as the reverse complement.
TAAGTAATGAAAACATACTTACCAAAAGACACCCATCCACATATAGCAGATAGCCAAACCAGTACTAAAACAGTTATTAGTAGAGCTAATGGTAAATTGAGAGTATATCGTCGATCTGAAAAGGGAGGTAGGAGATGATTCTCTATGACCGATAACAGAGAACCTATGAAATAGACCCCGTTAGGGAAATCATCGTATTCAAATAAGTGATACTCCCTTCACGTCCCTCTGACATTCGCTGTACTCTGAGAGGAATCGGACTTCAACTATGCTGAGAAGCGCATATCAACGTAGACATCTTAGCACAAACTTACTTCACCACCTCCATAGGAGGCAAAGTTTGTAAAAACTTAATTGTGGGTGTGGTGAGGGGTGTATTTATAGGCATTTTGAGGTTTGGGAAACTTTGCCCCTCCTGGTAGGATTGTATATCCCATATGTCACTAGCTCATGGACTCTTGCCAATTACATGAAAGAAATAAGCTAAAGATGGGCACACAATGCAGGGTAGCGGCTTCTAAGGCTAATAAGATACTAGCTTGTATTTAAAAGATGCATTGATGCAAGAAAGGAAAGCATCATTCTGTCACTATAGAAATCCCTGGTAAATACTAACCTTGATTATGTAGTGCAGACACTGCAGACCTATAAAAAGTTTAGAGAAGGGCCACAAAGCTAATAATGGGAATGGATAATTTAAGCTATGAGGAGAGGTTAGCCAAACTGGGTCTGTTTTCTCTAGAAAAAATGTAATGTGAGTGCAAAAATAAAAGCGATAATTATTCACACAGAAACACGCAGGTAACAGTTGTATTGTTAAGGTGCATCAAAAATCATAGCAAACTCTTCACAAAAAATCGTATTTAATCAAAAATGTTAAATTTGTATGTAAATTACACAGGAATAAATCATATTAAATATGCACAGTTTAATTCATAATTTAAGTACACTGGATGTGCAAAAATTACTTAGAAATGCATACTTATAAATAAAAAAATTATTTTCGAAAAATGGGCTAAACATGGGTGTTCCATGGGCGTTCCATGGGCGTTCCATGGGCGTACATGAAATTGTCTCTCTAATCCCAACGTAATTTTTTAAAGATTTTCGCATTACAGATCTACAATTTTTTCTCGCAAACTAAAAGATGAAGAGATTTTCTAAAAACACTCAAAATTCTTTTTGCAAGATGCTATACGCAGTAAGCAGCGTAATATGATTTATATTGGCTGCAGAATTTAATATATAAAGTGCGACCCCCTGCTCACTGCTAACTTCGCTCCACAGAGTGAAGTGTCCCTTTCCAGCGAGCTCTATTAATTTGAATAGGAGACATCTCGCCACTTGCAGGGGCTGACCCTTTTTTATGATAATTCCACCAGGTCAGCCCCTGTGAGGGTCGGCAAGAAAAACCACGTCTGATCTGACTAAGTTTAGATTATCATCCCTTAGTCTCCAATGTGTGAATCTGCTTTTGTTTCTTTAGTCCTGTTTTGACAAAGAGGTTAATGTTGTAGGTTCATCTATAATTAATGTAAACACAAACTGCACTCCAAGCAAAGCGAAATCCTCACCGTAACAGCTGAGAAAAGCGCACACTAGAGAAATGAAAATGAAATCTCACTAAAAAAATAATTTTACTGCACTGGTGCACAATGAAATGACACATTCTTAATAAGTAATGACATTCACCCCTATCTCTGTGAAGCTGGATTACTGCAGCACAATATGGCTGTACAGTAAAAGGGTCTCTTAGGGCCACACCGGCACATATGATGCAGAAGTTTTATCCAGCAGTTTTGCTCAATCATATATGATTCTGTGGCAACATGATATAATATTATCACGTTATAGAGTAGTGATATATAAATTGTTTTAATAAGATATAATCAAGAATTACAATTATAAAAAATATACATGGATGTATTCCAAATAATGTAAAGTCTGAAATTAATAAACTTTTAACAAGGGATCACAGAGGGAGAAAACATAATTTATGTAAGAACTTACCTGATAAATTAATTTCTTTCATATTGGCAAGAGTCCATGAGCTAGTGACGTATGGGATATACATTCCTACCAGGAGGGGCAAAGTTTCCCAAACCTCAAAATGCCTATAAATACACCCCTCACCACAGCCACAATTCAGTTTAACGAATAGCCAAGAAGTGGGGTGATAAGAAAGGAGCGAAAGCATCAACAAGGAATTGGAATAATTGTGCTTTATACAAAAAAATCATAACCACCACAAAAAGGGTGGGCCTCATGGACTCTTGCCAATATGAAAGAATGAATTTATCAGGTAAGTTCTTACATAAATTATGTTTTCTTTCATGTAATTGGCAAGAGTCCATGAGCTAGTGATGTATGGGATAGCAGATACCCAAGATGTGGAACTTCCACGCAAGAGTCAATAGAGAGGGAGGGATAAAATAAAGACAGCCAATTCCGCTGAACAAATAATCCACAACCCAAATCAAAAAGTTTTAATCTTATAATGAAAAAAACTGAAATTATAAGAGAGAGCGCTTCTCTCTTTTTATTTATGAAATTATAAGCAGAAGAATCAAACTGAAACAGCTGCCTGAAGTATTTTTCTACCAAAAACTGCTTCAGAAGAAGAAAAAACATCAAAATGGTAGAATTTAGTAAAAGTATGCAAAGAAGACCAAGTTGCTGCTTTGCAAATCTGATCAACAGAAGCTTCATTCTTAAAAGCCCAGGAAGTAGAAACTGACCTAGTAGAATGAGCCGTAATGATTTGAGGCGGAGATTTACCCGACTCCACATAAGCATGATGAATCAAAGACTTTAACCAAGAAGCCAAAGAAATGGCAGAAGCCTTCTGACCTTTCCTAGAACCAGAAAAGACAACAAATAGACTAGAAGTCTTCCTGAAATCTTTAGTAGCTTCAACATAATATTTAAAAGCTCTAACTACATCCAAAGAATGTAAAGATCTCTCCAGAGTATTCTTAGGATTAGGACACAAAGAAGGGACATCAATTTCTCTACTAATGTTGTTAGAATTCACAACTTTAGGTAAAAAATTAAATGAAGCCCCTAAAACTGCCTTATCCTGATGAAAAATCAGAAAAGGAGATTCACAAGAAAGAGCAGATAGCTCAGAAACTCTTCTAGCAGAAGAGATGGCCAAAAGGAATAATACTTTCCAAGAAATTAATTTAATATCCAGAGAATGCATAGGTTCAAACGGAGGAGCCTGTAAAGCCCTCAGAACCAAATTAAGACTCCAAGGAGGAGAAATTGACTTAATGACAGGCTTAATACGAACCAAAGCCTGAACAAAACAATGAATATCAGGATGATTAGCAATCTTTCTGTGAAAAAGTACAGCCAAGAGAATTTATGTGAAGAACACCAAGAAATGTAAGTCTTCCAGACTCAGTAATAGATCTTTCTAGACACAGATTTACGAGCCTGTAACATAGTATTAATCACTGAGTCAGAGAAACCTCTAAGTATTAAGCGTTCAATCTCTATACCTTAAAATTTAATGATTTGAGATCCTGATGGAAAAATGGGCCTTGAGATAGAAGGTCTGGCCTTAACGGAAGTGCCCAAGGTTGGCAACTGGCCATCCGAACGAGATCCGCATACCAAAACCTGTGTGGCCATGCTGGAGCCACCAGCAGTACAAACGAACGCTCCATTAGGATTTTGGAAATCGCTTTTGGAAGAAAAACTAGAGGCGGAAAGATATAAGCAGGTTGATAATGACAATGCGTCCACCGCTTCCGCCTGAGGATCCCCGGATCTGGACAGATACCTGGGAAGTTTCTTGTTTAGATGAGAGGCCATCAGATCTATTTCTGGAAGTCCTCATATTTGAACAATCTGAAGAAATACCTCTGAGTGAAGAGACCATTCGCCCGGATGTAATGTCTGGCGACTGAGATAATCCGCTTCCCAATTGTCTATATCTTGGATGTGAACCGCAGAAATTAGACAGGAGCTGGATTCCGCCTATACAAGTATCCGAGATACTTCTTTCATAGTCTGAGGACTGTGAGTCCCCCCTTGATGATTGACATATGCCACGGTTGTGACATTGTCTAAAAACAAATAAACGATTCTCTCTTCAGAAGAGGCCAGAACTGAAGAGCTCTGAAAATCGCACGGAGTTCCAAAATGTTGATTGGTAATCTCGCCTCCTGAGATTCCCAAACCCCCTGCGTTGTCAGAGATCCCCATACAGCTCCCCAACCTGAAAGACTCGCATCTGTTGAGATCACAGTCCAGGTTGGACGAACAAAAGAGGCCCCTTGAACTAAACAATGGTGATCCAACCACCAAGTCAGAGAAGATCGAACATTGGGATTTAAGGATATTAATTGTGATATCTTTGTATAATCCCTGCACCATTGGTTCAGCATACAAAGCTGGAGAGGTCTCATGTGAAAACGAGCTAAAGGGATCGCGTCCGATGCAGCAGTCATGAGACCTAAAATTTCCATGCACAAAGCTACCGAAGGGAATGATTGAGACTGAAGGTTTCGACAAGCTGAAACCAATTTCAGACGTCTCTTTTCTGTTAGAGACAAAGTCATGGACACTGAATCTATTTGGAAACCCAAAAAGGTTACCCTTGTCTGAGGAATCAAGGAACTCTTTGGTAAATTGATCCTCCAACCATGTCTTTGAAGAAACAACACAAGTTGATTCATGTTAGATTCTGCAGAATGTAAAGACTGAGCAAGTACCAATATATCGTCCAAATAAGGAAATACCGCAATACCCTGCTCCCTGATTACAGAGAGAAGGGCACCGAGAACCTTCGAAAAGATCCTTGGAGCTGTTGCTAGGCCAAAAGGAAGAGCAACAAACTGGTAATGCTTGTCTAGAAAAGAGAATCTCAGGAACTGATAGTGGTCTGGATGAATTGGAATATGAAGATATGCATCCTGTAAGTCTATTGTGGACATATAATGCCCTTGCTGAACAAAAGGCAGAATAGTCCTTATAGTCACCATTTTGAATGTTGGTATCCTTACATAACGATTCAATATTTTTAGATCCAGAACTGGTCTGAAAGAATTCTCTTTCTTTGGAACAATGAACAGATTTGAATAAAACCCCAGGCCCCGTTCCAGAACTGGAACTGGCACAATTACCCCAGCTGACTCCAGGTCTGAAACACAATTCAGAAACGCTTGAGCCTTTACTGGGTTTACTGGAATGCATGAGAGAAAGAATCTTCTCACAGGCGGTCTTACCTTGAAACCTATTCTGTACCCTTGTGAAACAATGTTCTGAATCCAAATACTTTGAATCGAATTGATCCAAACATCTTTGAAAAATCGTAACCTGCCCCCTACCAGCTGTGCTGGAATGAGGGCCGCACCTTCATGCGGATTTGGGGGCTGGTTTTGACTTTCTAAAAGGCTTGGATTTATTCCAAACTGGAGAAGGTTTCCAAACGGAAACTGTTCCTTTAGGGGAAGGGTCAGGCTTTTGTTCCTTATTCTGACGAAAGGAACGAAAACGATTAGCAGCCCTATATTTACCCTTAGATTTTTTATCCTGAGGCAAAAAGGCTCCCTTCCCCCCAGTAACAGTTGAAATTATTGAATCTAACTGAGAACCAAATAATTTATTACCTTGGAAAGAAAGAGAAAGCAATGTTGACTTAGAAGTCATATCTGCATTCCAAGACTTAAGCCATAAAGCTCTTCTGGCTAAAATAGCTAAAGACATATACCTGACATCAATTCTAATGATATAGAAAATGGCATCACAAACAAAGTTATTAGCATGTTGAAGAAGTTTAACAATGCTATAAGCATTATGGTCTGACACTTGTTGCGCTAAAGCCTCCAACCAGAAAGTGGAAGCTGCAGCAACATCAGCCAAAGAAATAGCAGGTCTAAGAAGATTACCTGAACATAAATAAGCCTTCCTTAGAAAGGATTCAAGCTTCCTATCTAAAGGATCTTTAAACGAAGTACTATCTGCCATGTAGAGTAGAGATAGCCCCATCAACTTTGGGGATTTTCTCCCAAAACTCTAATCTATCAGATGGCAAAGGGTACAATTTCTTAAACCTTGGAGAAGGAGTAAATGAAGTACCCAGACTATTCCATTCCCTAGAAATTACTTCTGAAATAGCATCAGGAACTGGAAAAACTTCTGGAATAACTACATGATGTTTAAAAACTGAATTTAAAAGCTTATTAGTTTTAATATCAAGAGGACTAGACTCCTCCATATCTAATGCAATCAACACTTCTTTAAGTAAAGAACGAATAAACTCCATCTTAAACAAATATGAAGATTTATCAGTGTCAATATCTGAGGCAGAATCTTCTGAACTAGATAGATCTTTATCAGAAATAGATAAGTCAGAATGATGGTGGTCATTTAAAAATTCATCTGAAATATGAGAAGTTTTAAAAGACCTCTTACGTTTACTAGAAGGAGGAATAACAGACAGAGCCTTCCGAATAGAATTAGAAACAAATTCTTTTACATTAACTGGAACATCCTGAACATTAGATGTTGAAGGAACAACAACAGGTAATGGATTATTACTAATGGAAATACTATCTGCGTTTGATAGTTTATCATGACAACTAACACAAACTACACCCGGAGGAACAGTTACCAAAAGTTTACAACAAATGCACTTAGCTTTGGTAGAACCGACATCAGGCAGCGTCTTTCCAGAAGTATATTCTGATCCAGGGTCAGGTAGTGACATCATGCAATATGTAATAGAAAAAACAACATATAAAGCAAAATTATCAAATTCTTTAAATGGCAGTTTCAGGAATTGGAAAAAATGCAAAATGAAACAAGCCTCTAGAAAACCAGAAGCAACTAAAAAGTGAGACTGAAATAATGTGAAAAAAACGTCCGCAACCACATATGTCAAAAATGACGCAATCAAGTGAAAACTTACGGCGCCAACAATGACGCCGGAAATGACGACATTTTTGTGCCAAAAAAGTCTCACACCAAAAATGACGCAATAAATAGAAGCATTTTCTGCACCCGCGAGCCTAACAGCCCGCAATTTTGAAAAAAAAATCAATTGAAATTTTTTTATTTTTTTTTAACAATTTTTATTGAAGTTTCAAGAAGAAATAAAATACAAACTTTGCCCATCAATAATAGTAACATCCGAGTATAACACACAATATTTTTACATACATGTGATTCATGCAGCTAGGAGGAGGGTAACAGTTCCAAGCATCACTTTGAGACATTAATGTTAGGGCGTACAAAAATAATCATGACAACATCAATACTCAAAGACAAACCATAGTGAATGGGAGCATATGTCATGACTAAAGAGGTGTCAAATATAGTTTTGGGCTAACCAATATATAACTTCATTTTATGTGTTAACAACTGGAGTCTGGTCTCCACATCTATAATATGAAGAAAGTATAAAATCCCATTACAGCTGTCTTGATGTGAAGAGTTGGCTTTTAAGGTGACCACAGGTGAGTCACAAAGAGTGGGGAAGGAAAGGTGTTGCAGTGGGCAAGAGCCACTCGAATTATGGGGAAGATGGAAGGGGGGGAAAGGGAGGGAGAGCGGAGCCAACTATGGTAGGGTTGCAGGGTGAGCTTATTCATAGTATTATGTAGACTATAGATGTAAATATAATGTTTTGGGTGCTATGTGTACCTAAGGGCGCAAGTAGTCATAGCAATGGTAGTTGAGAGGGGGGATAAGGAGGACGGAGTATTCCATGTGTACCCTAGGGGGGTCATGTCAGAAGAGACAAGCAAATAATATAGAGCGGGTATATTAATGTAGGGGTGCCTTATCCATTTTACAAGTCTAGGAATAAATAGCTCTATGGTAGTCTCAGGTCATACTAAGAACTTGGAAGGTAAGAATAGTTAAGCAATACTCAATACTCGTTCTAGAGGTGGGTCCAGAAGTCATCAGCATATAATATGAACCTTACAAGGGGGGTTCCCCGTATGTATATTGTAAATTGTAAAACCTAGATATCAAGCTTTTAACATTATATAGAAGACTAACGGCTAGATTTAGAGTTTTGCCGGTAACGACCCGCGTAGCTAACGCTGGCTTTTTTCTGGCCGCACCATAAAAATAACTCTGGTATTGAGAGTCCACATAAAGGCTGCGTTAGGCTCCAAAAAAGGAGCGTAGAGCATATTTAACGCAGCTTCAACTCTCGATACCAGAGTTGCTTACGGACGCGGCCAGCCTCAAAAACGTGCTCGTGCACAATTCCCCCATAGGAAACAATGGGGCTGTTTGAGCTGAAAAAAAACCTAACACCTGCAAAAAAGCCGCGTTCAGCTCCTAACGCAGCCCCATTGTTTGCTATGGGGAAACACTTCCTACGTCTGCACCTAACACCCTAACATGTACCTCGAGTCTAAACACCCCTAGCCTTACACTTATTAACCCCTAATCTGCCGCCCCCGCCATCGCTGACCCCAGCATATTATTTTTAACCCCTAATCTGCCGCTCCGTACACCGCCGCTACTTACATTATCCTTATGTACCCCTAATCTGCTGCCCCTAACGCCGCCGACCCCTATATTATATTTATTAACCCCTAATCTGCCCCCCACAATGTCGCCTCCACCTGCCTACACTTATTAACCCCTAATCTGCCCCCCACAATGTCGCCTCCACCTGCCTACACTTATTAACCCCTAATCTGCCGAGCGGACCGCACCGCTATCATAATAAAGTTATTAACCCCTAATCCGCCTCACTAACCCTATAATAAATAGTATTAACCCCTAATCTGCCCTCCCTAACATCGCAGACACCTAACTTCAATTATTAACCCCTAATCTGCCGACCGGAGCTCACCGCTATTCTAATAAATGTATTAACCCCTAAAGCTAAGTCTAACCCTAACACTAACACCCCCCTAACTTAAATATAATTTAAATCTAACGAAATTAATTAACTCTTATTAAATAAATTATTCCTATTTAAAGCTAAATACTTACCTGTAAAATAAATCCTAATATAGCTACAATATAAATTATAATTATATTATAGCTATTTTAGGATTAATATTTATTTTACAGGTAACATTGTATTTATTTTAACCAGGTACAATAGCTATTAAATAGTTAAGAACTATTTAATAGCTAAAATAGTTAAAATAATTACAAAATTACCTGTAAAATAAATCCTAACCTAAATTACAATTAAACCTAACACTATACTATCATTAAATTAATTAAATAAAATACCTACAATTACCTACAATTAAACCTAACACTACACTATCAATACATTAATTAAATGCAATACCTACAAATAACTACAATGAAATAAACTAACTAAAGTACAAAAAATAAAAAAGAACTAAGTTACAAAAAATAAAAAAATATTTACAAACATAAGAAAAATATTACAACAATTTTAAACTAATTACACCTACTCTAAGCCCCCTAATAAAATAACAAAGACCCCCAAAATAAAAAATGCCCTACCCTATTCTAAATTACTAAAGTTCGAAGCTCTTTTACCTTACTAGCCCTGAACAGGGCCCTTTGCGGGGCATGCCCCAAGAAGTTAAGCCCTTGTGCCTGTAAAAAAAAACACATACAATACCCCCCCCAACATTACAACCCACCACCCACATACCTCTAATCTAACCCAAACCCCCCTTAAATAAACCTAACACTAAGCCCCTGAAGATCATCCTACCTTGTCTTCACCTCACCGGGTATCACCGATCGGTCCTGGCTCCAAAATCTTCATCCAACCCAAGCGGGGGCTGGCGATCCATCATCCGGTGGCTGAAGAGGTCCAGAAGAGGCTCCAAAGTCTTCATCCTATCCGGGAAGAAGAGTAGATCCGGACCGGCAACCATCATCTTCCAAGCGGCATCTTCTATCTTCATCCGATGAGGACCGGCTCCATCGTGAAGACCTCCACCGCGGACCCATCTTCATCCGGCGACGTCCAACTGAAGAATGACGGTTCCTTTAAGGGACGTCATCCAAGATGGCGTCCCTCAAATTCCGATTGGCTGATAGGATTCTATCAGCCAATCGGAATTAAGGTAGGAATATTCTGATTGGCTGATGGAATCAGCCAATCAGAATCAAGATCAATCCGATTGGCTGATCCAATCAGCCAATCAGATTGAGCTTGCATTCTATTGGCTGATCGGAACAGCCAATAGAATGCAAGCTCAATCTGATTGGCTGATTGATCTTGATTCTGATTGGCTGATTCCATCAGCCAATCAGAATATTCCTACCTTAATTCCGATTGGCTGATAGAATCCTATCAGTCAATCGGAATTCGAGGGACGCCATCTTGGATGACGTCCCTTAAAGGAACCGTCATTCTTCAGTTGGACGTCGCCGGATGAAGATGGGTCCGCGGTGGAGGTCTTCAGGATGGATCCAGTCCTCATCGGATGAAGATAGAAGATGCCGCTTGGAAGATGATGGTTGCCGGTCCGGATCTCTTCTTCTTCACGGATAGGATGAAGACTTTGGAGCCTCTTCTGGACCTCTTCAGCCACCGGATGATGGATCGCCAGCCCCCGCTTGGGTTGGATGAAGATTTTGGAGCCAGGACCGATCGGTGATACCCGGTGAGGTGAAGACAAGGTAGGATGATCTTCAGGGGCTTAGTGTTAGGTTTATTTAAGGGGGGTTTGGGTTAGATTAGGGGTATGTGGGTGGTGGGTTGTAATGTTGGGGGGGGTATTGTATGTTTTTTTTTTACAGGCAAAAGAGCTGAACTTCTTGGGGCATGCCCCGCAAAGGGCCCTGTTCAGGGCTGGTAAGGTAAAAGAGCTTTGAACTTTAGTAATTTAGAATAGGGTAGGGCATTTTTTATTTTGGGGGTCTTTGTTATTTTATTAGGGGGCTTAGAGTAGGTGTAATTAGTTTAACATTGTTGTAATATTTTTCTTATGTTTGTAAATATTTTTTTATTTTTTGTAACTTAGTTCTTTTTTATTTTTTGTACTTTAGTTAGTTTATTTCATTTTAGTTATTTGTAGGTATTGTATTTAATTAATGTATTGATAGTGTAGTGTTAGGTTTAATTGTAGGTAATTGTAGGTATTTTATTTAATTAATTTAATGATAGTATAGTGTTAGGTTTAATTGTAACTTAGGTTAGGATTTATTTTACAGGTAATTTTGTAATTATTTTAACTATTTTAGCTATTAAATAGTTCTTAACTATTTAATAGCTATTGTACCTGGTTAAAATAAATACAATGTTACCTGTAAAATAAATATTAATCCTAAAATAGCTATAATATAATTATAATTTATATTGTAGCTATATTAGGATTTATTTTACAGGTAAGTATTTAGCTTTAAATAGGAATAATTTATTTAATAAGAGTTAATTAATTTCGTTAGATTTAAATTATATTTAAGTTAGGGGGTGTTAGTGTTAGACTTAGCTTTAGGGGTTAATACATTTATTAGAATAGCGGTGAGCTCCGGTCGGCAGATTAGGGGTTAATAATTGAAGTTAGGTGTCGGCGATGTTAGGGAGGGCAGATTAGGGGTTAATACTATTTATTATAGGGTTAGTGAGGCGGATTAGGGGTTAATAACTTTATTATAGTAGCGGTGCAGTCCGCTCAGCAGATTAGGGGTTAATAAGTGTAGGCAAGTGGAGGCGACGTTGAGGGGGGCAGATTAGGGGTTAATAAATATAATATAGGGGTCGGCGGTGTTAGGGGCAGCAGATTAGGGGTACATAAGGATAACTTAAGTAGCGGCGCTTTGCGGTCGGCAGATTAGGGGTTAATTATTGTAGGTAGCTGGCTGCGACGTTGTGGGGGGCAGGTTAGGGGTTAATAAATATAATATAGGGGTCGGCGGTGTTAGGGTCAGCAGATTAGGGGTACATAAGGATAACGTAGGTGGCGGTCAGCAGATTAGGGGTTAAAAAAATTTAATCGAGTGGCGGCGATGTGGGGGGGCCTCGGTTTAGGGGTACATAGGTAGTTTATGGGTGTTAGAGTACAGTAGTTAAGAGATTTATGAACCGGCGTTAGCCCAGAAAGCTCTTAACTACTGACTTTTTTCTGCGGCTGGAGTTTTGTCGTTAGAATTCTAACGCTCACTTCAGACACGACTCTAAATACCGGAGTTAGAAAAATCCCATTGAAAAGATAGGATACGCAATTGACGTAAGGGGATCTGCGGTATGGAAAAGTCGCGGCTGAAAAGTGAGCGTTAGACCCTTTTTTGAGTGACTCCAAATACCGGAGGTAGCCTAAAACCAGCGTTAGGAGCCTCTAACGCTGGTTTTCACGGCTACCGCCAAACTCTAAATCTAGGCCTAAGGCATTAACATGTATAATTACCAAGTAAATTTATATGTGGGCAATAGACAAAATGACGTATCTGCTTGCTTTACTTCAGATGTAGTGTTAGGTTATATACATATAAATATCATATAAAGTAAGGAATAATTATTAGGGTACATTATCTTCTATAGTTTGACAGAGGTCAGCATGAATAACAGTTGATAGTGCATAGACCAGCACAGTGAGAGAGGTACCTAATGGGGTTATAACTATTCGCCAGCTATTCTAAAGCTTGCAGGGTGTAGGGAATTTGCTGCCCTGGGGAGAGCAAGAGAAACAAATCCTGAGAGCATATCCTAATTAGCGCAATTGTAGGCTGGATGGATGGCACTCCTTAATATCATACATGTCTTAGGGGTCTATATTATCTAGGGGGTAGGATCTCAGGACTGTGTAGATCTATAAGTTCTTAATAATTGCATGTGAATTGAGTATAGGCAATAGCAAAACGCTTCATATCCAGGAGCCATGCTGTAAAATTACACATTCAGTTTGCCTCTACTTAAAGTGGTCAATACAGTCCGTCACATATGTATATTATGTAAATAACAATGCGCAGTAAGCACAGCTCTACCTGTAATGTGCCAAGATAGACCTCATGGCATATCTGGCATATTTGGTAACCTTTACAACGCTCTTTATCATACAGTAGGAGTGACAAGTATAACAGCATGGCTGCAATCTGAATTAGCCCCCAGAACACTAGTAATACATTTTATACATTAAATCTCTTCTAATACATCTTATAATCCCCCACAATATCCCACTAGGTAAATAATAAGGAATTTAAAAAAATGGTAAAATAAAATCACTAAACTGTTTAAAACTTGCGTATAAGCCAAATGAACATGAGCAACAATGGAACCTTTCAGTACTTTTTTTTTTTTTTTTGGAAAAAAATAAAAAAACAATAATAATAACCCCTAACCGGACTGCCCATCAGATATTAAATTCGACATTCAGGAAGGGAGAGTGAAAGAAAAAGGAAGACAAAGTTACAGTATAGGGTCCACTGTATAGAAATGGGATATCACTAGGCACATCACCCAATTTCAATCTTCCGGCATAACCTGGCTTGAGGATCATGGAGGGCACTATAATTTAGCTCAGTATTACAGTTCATGGTCCGGATCATGGAGCGCACATGTATGCTGCTATCAGTTCTATGACTATGGAGCTCAGATAGGGAAACAAATCTTTCAGGACTATGCCGCCCTGATATCTAGGTTGCTCACTGTGTAGCAAGAACTCTGTAAGGGACAAGACGGGAATGCTGCTGTGCTGCATCGTGGACAAGGACTTGGGCCTCACTCCTCTATCTGCGTGGAAACCCCTCAAATCGCTACCGGTCTTCTCCATGCCGGAGCCAGAGTGCGTAGCTTTCAGGTATAGAGGAGGAGGCGGGTTATCCTCAAAGCCGTTGGATGCAGTCAGGTTCACCTCAACCCCCATTCCGACCGGCCGCTCCGGAACAGGAGTCGGGTGCATCATGATGAAGTCGGCGGTGAGATCAGGCTGCTGGGGGAAGGTAAAAAGGCCTTGTATGGCTGTGTCCGCCCATCTTGTCCCTTTCAAGTAGATGTGCCACTGGGGCGGGTAGGTTGTCAAGGTCTTCCTCTGGCGAGTCCGGTGCTTCTTCTCAGCTGAGAGACAAGCATTGAGAGAGGTGAGCGAACTGGGTGTCCATACGGGAGCCCAGTAGAGTCAGTACATACAGAATTAGGGAATCCATCCTCTCGGCTAAGAGGGGGATCAGGTCTATCCCTGCAGGCTGAGCCGTGTAAAAGAATCTAGCGGTTAAGAGCTATCTGAGTCCTGAGAACTCCGGTAGAAGCAACAAAAGCAGTCAGCTCCTCACTACCAAGGGAGACACTGAATCCCCGTCGACACTGTTTCCTCAGTTGGTCTCGCAATCCTCTGCCAGATGACTCAAAATGTAGTCAGAGAAGGCTATTATTTAATCTGCGATCATATTTGCCTTATGAAACATTATTTTAGGGCTATTTGTGGCTTTTGTTGGTTCATTAGAGCAGGAGTTCTGAAAACCTGCGTCTGCTCGGCTCAAGAGTTGGCTCCGCCCCCAATTGAAAATTTTTAAAGTAAGAAAAAAAACATAATTTATGTAAGAACTTACCTGATAAATTCATTTCTTTCATATTAGCAAGAGTCCATGCGCTAGTGACGTATGGGATATACATTCCTACCAGGAGGGGCAAAGTTTCCCAAACCTCAAAATTCCTATAAATACACCCCTCACCACACCCACAAATCAGTTTAACGAATAGCCAAGAAGTGGGGTGATAAGAAAAAAAGTGCGAAAGCATATAAAATAAGGAATTGGAATAATTGTGCTTTATACAAAAAAATCATAACCACCTCAAAAAAGGGTGGGCCTCATGGACTCTTGCTAATATGAAAGTAATGAATTTATCAGGTAAGTTCTTACATAAATTATGTTTTCTTTCATGTAATTAGCAAGAGTCCATGAGCTAGTGACGTATGGGATAATGAATACCCAAGATGTGGATCTTCCACGCAAGAGTCACTAGAGAGGGAGGGATAAAATAAAGACAGCCAATTCCGCTGAAAAATAATCCACACCCCAAAATAAAGTTTAAATCTTATAATGAAAAAAACTGAAATTATAAGCAGAAGAAACAAACTGAAACAGCTACCTGAAGTACTTTTCTACCAAAAACTGCTTCAGAAGAAGAAAACACATCAAAATAGTAGAATTTAGTAAAAGTATGCAAAGAAGACCAAGTTGCTGCTTTGCAAATCTGATCAACCGAAGCTTCATTCCTAAATGCCCAGGAAGTAGAGACTGACCTAGTCGAATGAGCTGTAATCCTTTGAGGCGGAGTTCTACCCGACTCAACATAAGCATGATGAATCAAGGATTTTAGCCAAGATGCCAAAGAAATGGCAGAAGCCTTTTGACCTTTCCTAGAACCAGAAAAGATAACAGACTAGAAGTCTTTCGGAAATCTTTAGTAGCTTCAACATAATATTTCAAAGCTCTAACTACATCCAAAGAATGCAACGATCTTTCCTTAGAGTTCTTAGGATTAGGACACAATGAAGGAACCACAATTTCTCTACTTATGTTGTTAGAATTCACAACCTTAGGTAAAAATGTAAATGAAGTTCGCAAAACCGCCTTATCCTGATGAAAAATCAGAAAAAGAGACTCATAAGAAAGAGCAGATAATTCAGAAACTCTTCTAGCAGAAGAGATGGCCAAAAGAAACAAAACTTTCCAAGAACGTAATTTAATATCCAGCAAATGCATAGGTTCAAACGGAGGAGCTTGAAGAGCCCCCAGAACCAAATTCAAACTCCAAGGAGGAGAAATTGACTTAATGACAGGTTTTATACGAACCAAAGCCTGTACAAAACAATGAATATCAGGAAGATTAGCAATCTTTCTGTGAAAAAGAACAGAAAGAGCAGAGATTTGTCCTTTCAAGGAACTTGCAGACAAACCTTTATCCAAACCATCTTGAAGAAATTGTAAAATTCTAGGAATTCTAAAAGAATGCCAAGAAAAAAGATGAGAAGAACACCAAGAAATGTAAGTCTTCCAGACTCGATAATATATCTTCCTAGACACAGATTTACAAGCCTGTAACATAGTATTATGTCAGAGAAACCTCTATGACTGAGAATCAAGCGTTCAATCTCCATACCTTCAAATTTAAGGATTTGAGATCCTGATGGAAAAAAGGACCCTGCGATAGAAGGTCTGGTCTTAACGGAAGAGTCCACGGTTGGCAAGTAGCCATCCAAACAAGATCCGCATACCAAAACCTGTGAGGCCATGCTGGAGCCACCAGCAGAACAGACTAACGCTCCTTTAGAATCTTGGAAATCACTCTTGGAAGAAGAACTAGAGGCGGAAAGATATAGGCAGGATGATACTTCCAAGGAAGTGACAATGCATCCACTGCTTCCGCCTGAGGATCCCTGGATCTGGACAGATACCTGGGAAACTTCTTGTTTAGATGAGAAGCCATCAGATCTATTTCTGGAAGTCCCCACATTTGAACAATCTGAAGAAATACCTCTGGGTGAAGAGACCATTCGCCCGGATGTAATGTTTGGCGACTGAGATAATCCGCTTCCCAATTGTCTATACCTGGGATATGAACCACAGAAATTAGACAGGAGCTGGATTCCGCCCATACAAGTATTCGAGATACTTCTTTCATAACCAGAGGACTGTGAGTCCCTCCTTGATGATTGACATATGCCACGGTTGTGACATTGTCTGTCTGAAAACGAATGAACGACTCTCTCTTTAGAAGAGGCCACGACTGAAGAGATCTGAAAATCGCACGGAGTTCCAAAATGTTGATTGGTAATCTCGCCTCCTGAGATTCCCAAACCCCTTGTGCTGTCAGAGACCCCCATACAGCTCCCCAACCTGTCAGACTTGCATCTGTTGAGATCACAGTCCAGGTCGGAAGAACAAAAGAAGCCCCCTGAACTAAACGATGATGGTCGGTCCACCACGTTAGAGAGTGTCGTACAATCGGTTTTAAAGATATTAATTGTGATATCTTTGTATAATCCTTGCACCACTGGTTCAGCATACAGAGCTGAAGAGGTCACATGTGAAAACGAGCAAAGGGGATCGCGTCCGATGCAGCAGTCATAAGACCTAGAATTTCCATGCATAAGGCTACCGAAGGGAATGATTGAGACTGAAGGTTTCGACAAGCTGAAACCAATTTTAGACGTCTCTTGTCCGTTAGAGACAGAGTCATGGACACTGAATCTATCTGGAAACCTAAAAAGGTTACCCTTGTCTGAGGAATCAACAAACTCTTTGGTAAATTGATCCTCCAACCATGTTCTCGAAGAAACGATACAAGTCGATTCGTATGAGATTCTGCTAAATGTGAAGACTGAGTAAGTACCAAGATATCGTCCAAATAAGGAAATACCACAATACCCTGTTCTCTGATTACAGATAGAAGGGCACCGAGAACCTTTGTAAAAATCCTTGGAGCTGTTACTAGGCCAAACGGCAGAGCCACAAACTGGTAATGCTTGTCTAGAAAAGAGAATCTCAGAAACTGATAGTGAGCTGGATGAATCGGAATATGCAGATATGCATCTTGTAAATCTATTGTGGACATATAATGCCCTTGCTGAACAAAAGGCAGAATAGTCCTTATAGTTACCATTTTGAATGTTGGTATCCTTACATAACGATTCAATATTTTTAAATCCAGAACTGGTCTGAAGGAATTCTACTTCTTTGGTACAATGAAGAGATTTGAGTAAAACCCCAGCCCCTGTTCCAAAACTGGAACTGGCACAATTACTCCAGCCAACTCTAGATCTGAAACACATTTCAGAAATGCTTGAGCCTTCACTGGATTTATTGGGACACGGGAAAGAAAAAATCTTCTTGCAGGAGGCCTTATCTTGAAGCCTATTCTGTACCCTTGTGAAACAATATTCTGAATCCAAAGATTGTGAATCGAATTGATCCAAATTTCTTTGAAAAAAACGTAATCTGCCCCCTACCAGCTGAGCTGGAATGAGGGCCGCACCTTCATGTGGACTTGGGAGCTGGCTTTGGCTTCCTAAAAGGCTTGGATTTATTCCAGACTGGAGATGGTTTCCAAACTGATACTGCTCCTGTAGGGGAAGGATCAGGTTTTTGTTCCTTATTGTGACGAAAGGAACGAAAACGATTAGAAGACCTAAATTTACCTTTAGATTTTTTATCCTGTGGTAAAAAAGTTCCTTTCCCCCCAGTAACAGTTGAAATAATAGAATCCAACTGAGAACCAAACAATTTATTACCTTGGAAAGAAAGGGAAAGCAAAGTTGACTTAGAAGACATATCAGCATTCCAAGTTTTAAGCCATAAAGCTCTTCTAGCTAAAATAGCTAAAGACATATACCTGACATCAACCCTAATGATATCAAAGATGGCATCACAAATAAAGTTATTAGCATGTTGAAGAAGATTAACAATGCTATGAGTATTATGATCTGTTACTTGTTGTGCTAAAGCTTCCAACCAGAAAGTTGAAGCTGCAGCAACATCCGCCAAAGATATAGCAGGTCTAAGAAGATTACCTGAACATAAGTAAGCTTTTCTTAGAAAGGATTCAATTTTCCTATCTAAAGGATCCTTAAAGGAAGTACTATCTGCCGTAGGAATAGTAGTACGTTTAGCAAGAGTGGAGATAGCCCCATCAACCTTAGGGATTTTGTCCCAAAACTCTAATCTGTCAGATGGCACAGGATATAATTGCTTAATCCGTTTAGAAGGAGTAAATGAATTACCCAAATTATTCCATTCCCTAGAAATTACTTCAGAAATAGCATCAGGGACGGGAAAAACCTCTGGAATAACTACAGGAGGTTTAAAAACTGTATTCAAACGTTTAGATTTAGTATCAAGAGGACCAGATTCCTCTATTTCTAATGCAATTAAGACTTCTTTAAGTAAAGAACGAATAAATTCCATTTTAAATAAATATGAAGATTTATCAGTATCAACCTCTGAAACAGAATCCTCTGAACCAGAAAAATCATTATCAGAATCAGAATGATGATGTTCATTTAAAAATTCATCTGAAAAATGAGAAGTTTTAAAAGACTTTTTACGTTTACTAGAAGGGGGAATAACAGAAATAGCCTTCTTAATAGATTTAGAAACAAAATCTCTTATGTTAACAGGAACACCCTGAAAATTAGATGTTGATGGAACAGCAACAGGTAATGGAACATTACTAAAGGAAATCTTATCTGCATTAACAAGTTTGTCATGACATTCATTACAAACAACAGCCGGAGGAACAGTTACCATAAGTTTACAACAAATACACTTATCTTTGGTAGATCCAGCATCAGGCAGCAATTTTCCAGAAGTATCTTCTGATTCAGGGTCAATCTGAGACATCTTGCAATATGTAATAGAAAAAACAACATATAAAGCAAAATTGATCAAATTCCTTAAATGACAGTTTCAGGAATGGGAAAAAATGCCAATGAACAAGCTTCTAGCAAGCAGAAGCAAATAAACAATGAGACTTAAATAATGTGCAGACAATAATGACGCCCAGATTTTTTAGCGCCAAAAAAGATGCCCACATTATTTGGTGCCTAAATGCTTTAAGCGCCAAAAATGACGCCACATCCGGTGACGCCGACATTTTTGGCGCAAAAATGTCAAAAAAATGACGCAACTTCCGGCGACAGGTATGACGCCGGAAATGACAAAGAAATTTTTTTGCGCCAAAAAAGTCCGCGCCAAGAATGACACAATAAAATGAAGCATTTTCAGCCCACAGGAAAAAAAGTCAAATTTTAAGGTAAGAAAAATTGATTATTCAAATGCATTATCCCAAATAATGAAACTGACATAGGAATAAGGAATGTTGAACATCCTGAATCAAGGCAAATAAATGTTTAAACACATATATTTAGAACTTTATATAAAAGTGCCCAACCGTAGCTTAGAGTGTCACAAAAATAAGACTTACTTACCCCAGGACACTCATCTACATGTAGTAGAAAGCCAAACCAGTACTGAAACAAGAATCAGTAGAGGTAATGGTATATATAAGAGTATATCGTCAATCTGAAAAGGGAGGTAAGAGATGAATCTCTACGACCGATAACAGAGAACCTATGAAATAGACCCCGTAGAAGGAGATCATTGAAATAGGCAATACTCTCTTCACATCCCTCTGACATTCACTGCACACTGAGAGGAAAACCGGGCTCCAGTCTGCTGCGAAGCGCATATCAACGAAGAATCTAGCACAAACTTACTTCACCACCTCCATGGGAAAGAAAGTTTGTAAAACTGATTAGTGGGTGTGGTGAGGGGTGTATTTATAGGCATTTTGAGGTTTGGGAAACTTTGCCCCTCCTGGTAGGAATGTATATCTCATACGTCACTAGCTCATGGACTCTTGCTAATTACATAAAAGAAATATAATTTATATGCATTTTCCCAAAAAAATGAAACTGGCAGTCTGAAAGAAGGAATACTGATTATCCTGAATCATGGCAAATATAAGTTTTAACACATATATTTAGAACGTTACATATAAAGTGCCCAACCATAGCTTTGAGTGTCATGAATAGAAATAAGATTTACTTACCCTAAGACACTCATCTACATATAGCAGATAGCCAAACCAGTACTGAAACGAGAATCAGTAGAGGTAATGGTATATAAGAGTATATCGTCGATCTGAAAAGGGAGGTAGGAGAAGAAATCTCTACGACCGATAACAGAGAACCTATGAAATAGATCCCCTAGAGGAAGACCATGGTATTCAAATAGGCAATACTCTCTTCACATCCCTCTGACATTCACTGCACTCTGAGATGAAAACCGGGCTCCAGCCTGCTGCGAAGCGCATATCAACGTAGAATCTAGCACAAACTTACTTCACTACCTCCATGGGAGGCAAAGTTTGTAAAACTGAATTGTGGGTGTGGTGAGGGATGTATTTATAGGCATTTTGAGGTTTGGGAAACTTTGCCCCTCCTGGTAGGAATGTATATCCCATACATCACTAGCTCATGGACTCTTGCAAATTACATGAAAGAAAAAAAAAATGTAATCAGCTCTAATGTTCACACATTTAGGTTTGGAATTGGAAACAAAAACCTAGGAACAAAATAAAGCACAATAAAGATCAGCTAGTATAGTTTAAAGAGACAGTAAACTCATATATCAGCAATTAAACACTGCATCACAAAATAAATTATTTACAATTATTTAACACTGTCATATTGTGAGTACAACTTACAAGATTTTGCAAAGTAAGAGTAGTTGAGGCCGGAATATACTCCATTAAAAGTCTGGTGAAATAAATTCCTGTTATTCTTTGTGTGGCCAGTTAGGTACAGATGTAAATGATCTTAAAGTGATGTAATAGCAAAAGTAGTCAAAATAAATAAGAATTAAACATTTTACAAGGACAAGAGAAAACTTAAAGGGACATAAAAGTGTAACTATTTTAAAAGAAAGTTCAAAATTAAATTCTAGCCGAGAGAAAGAGACATATATAGTATGTCTAGTGGGTCTGTAAGGACAGGGGTATCATGTGGTATAGAGGGTCTGTAAGGACAGGGTTGTCGTGTGGTATAGAGGGTCTGTAAGGCAAGGGCTGTCATGTGGTATAGAGGGTCTGTAAGGACAGGGGTGTCATATGGTATAGAGGATCTGTAAGGCCAGGGGTGGCGTGTGGTATAGAAGGTCTGTAAGGCCAGGGCTGTCATGTGGTATAGAGGGTCTGTAAGGCCAGGGCTGTTATGTGGTATAGATGGTCTGTAAGGACAGGGGTGTCATGTGGTACAGGGGGTCTGTAGGGACAGAGGTGCAATGTGGCAGAGAGGGTGTGCAGCGCCAGGTATGTGATGTGCAAGAGCTGATCGTCAAGGCCACTGGTCTTATGTGTCAGAGAGGGTCTATAATTCCAGGGGTCTCATGTTGCAGAGGGGGCGTCTGTAGGGCCAGAGGTGTGAAATGACAGGGTAAAGGGCCTAATGTGGCAGAGCAGGTCTGCAGTGCTAAAGGTGTGATGTAACAGAGAGGGTATACAGGGGCAGTGGTCTCATATTGCAGAGAGGAACTGGAGGGGCAAGAGTCTGATCTTAGGTGTGATGTAAGAATGTGGCTTAAAAGGGGCTTTAGCGCCATGAAGTCTGATGTAAGAATGTGGCTTAGGAATACCACAGGAACATCCGAAGTCTTCTAACACACACTAACACACATACACAGACACACACAAGTACACACACATACACACACTAACACATACTAACACACTCATACATACATACATAAACACACACACATTCTAACACACAAGCACACATACACACACAAGCAGACACTTACATATATACACACACACACATCATATTACAAATTAGAATATACAACCATTCTTACCTTCTGACATTATGTTTCTAATTCCTTTTATACTCAAAGATCTCCACATAACATGCTATATTAGGGTGTGTATTGTTGTACATTTAAACATTTTACTGCAGCAAAATAGCAATAGTGACATCTAGTGGACAATTTGCAATATTTTTGGGCACTAGAACTTTAAATGAAAATCTTACACAAATGATTGGTACAAGTGGAAAATTCAACATCAAACCAAAATCTTAATTTATTGAGTGATTCAGAAATTGAATTTTAGAGCATTTTGCTTGTTCAGTATACAAACCCTAACCATATTTGTGTTTATCTTGATATCTTTAAATTAATTTTGTAAATCTGTATGTTCATGCCAAAGATCTTTTGCAAATCACCATCGCTCTCCTTTCTTGGTATACAGAAGACTGAATGAGAACCCAGTTTTGCATTGCTGACACAGAACACCCTGAATGGGAATAGCTGTCTTAACTTTCAAGGTGATCATTAGTGCTGGAAAAGAGAGAGAATTGCCAGACTATGCATACATTTATTTATTTGGAAAATATGAGATAAGAAAAATCCAATTAGACATGCTTTGAAGAGTGGGACCATAATTGTGCCATCCATAATTTAATATAAAACATTCTAAAGTATTAAAGTGATTCATGATGAGTATTATGCAGCAACAACAAAACACTATCGCCTAGATTTAGAGTTTTGCGGCCAAAGGGGTGCTTTAGCTACGCGTGTTTTTTTTTCTAGCGCTGCTTCTAAACAACGCTGGTATTTAGAGTTCTCTGAAGGGCTGCGTCAGGCTCCAAAAAGGGAGCGTAAAGGCATATTTACCACCACTTCAACCCACAATACCAGCGTTGCTTACGCTAGCGGCTAGGTGGAAAAACGTGCTCGTGCACGATTCCCCCATAGGAAACAATGGGGCAGTTTGGGCTGAAAAGAAACCTAACACCTGCAAAAACAGCAGCGTTCAGCTCCTAACGCAGCCCCATTGTTTCCTATGGGGAAACAGTTTTTAAGTCTGCACCTAACACCCTAACATGAACCCCTAGTCTAAACACCCCTAACCTTACACTTAACCCCTAATCTGTCGCCCCCACTATCGCTGACCCCTGCATTATATTATTAACCCCTAATCTGCCCCTCCGTACACCGCCGCAACCTACATTATCCCTATATACCCCTAATCTGCTGCCCCTAACATCGCCGACACCTACATAATATTTATTAACCCCTAATCTGCCCCCCCCAACGTCGCCGCCACCTACCTACACTTATTAACCCCTAATCTGCCGACCGGACCTCGCCGCTACTCTAATAAATGTATTAACCCTAAAGCTAAGTCTAACCCTAACACCCCCCTAAATTAAATATAATTTTAATCTAACAAAAAAATTTAAATATTATTAACTAAAGTCTTCCTATTTAAAACTAAATACTTACCTGTAAAATAAACCCTAATATAGCTAAAATATAACGAATAATTGTAGCTATTTTAGGATTTATATTTATTTTACAGGCAACTTTGTATTTATTTTAACTAGGTACAATAACTATTAAATAGTTATTTACTATTTAATAGCTACCTAGTTAAAATAATTACAAAATTACCTGTAAAATAAATCCTAACCTAAGTTACAATTAAACCTAACACTACACTATCAATAAATTAATTAAATCAATTAACTACAAGTACCTACAATTAAATAAACTAAACTAAATTACAAAAAAAACACACTAAATTACAAAAAATAAAAAAAAGATTACAAGAATTTTAAGCTAATTACACCTACTCTAAGCCCCCTAATAAAATAACAAAGCCCCTAAAATTAAAAAATTCCCTACCCTATTCTAAATTAAAATAGTTAACAGCTCTATAACCTTACCAGCCCTTAAAAGGGCTTTATGCGGGGCATGCCCCAAAGAAATCAGCTCTTTTGCCTGTAAAAAAAAACACAATACCACCCCCCAACATTACAGCCCACCACCCACATACCCCTACTCTAACCCAAACCCCCCTTAAATAAACCTAACACTACCCCCCTGAAGATCTCCCTACCTTGAGTCGTCTTCACTCAGCCGAGCACCGATGGACCAAAAGAAGACATCCGGATCGGCAGAAGTCTTCATCCTATCCGGGCAAAAGAGGACATCAGGACCAGCAGACATCTTCATCCAAGCGGCATCTTCTATCTTCATCCATCCAATGAGGAGCGGCTCCATCTTCAAGACCTCCGGCACAGAACATCCTCTTCCTACCGACGACTACCGACAAATGAAGGTTCCTTTAAGTGATGTCATCCAAGATGGCGTCCCTCGAATTCCGATTGGCTGATAGGATTCTATCAGCCAATCGGAATTAAGGTAGGAAAAATCTGATTGGCTGATTGAATCAGCCAATCAGATTCAAGTTCAATCCGATAGGCTGATCCAATCAGCCAATCAGATTGAGCTCGCATTCTATTGGCATGCCCCGCAAAAAGCCCTTTTAAGGGCTGGTAAGGTAATAGAGCTGTTAACTATTTTAATTTAGAATAGGGTAGGGATTTTTTTTTATTTTGGGGGGCTTTGTTATTTTATTAGGGGGCTTAGAGTAGGTGTAATTAGCTTAAAATTCTTGTAATCTTTTTTTATTTTTTGTAATTTAGTGTTTGTTTTTTTTGTAATTTAGTTTAGTTTATTTAATTGTAGGTAATTGTAGGTACTTGTAATTAATTGATCTAATTTATTTATTGATAGTGTAGTGTTAGGTTTAATTGTAACTTAGGTTAGGATTTATTTTACAGGTAATTTTGTAATTATTTTAACTAAGTAGCTATTAAATAGTAAATAACTATTTAATAGCTATTGTACCTAGTTAAAATAAATACAAAGTTGCCTGTAAAATAAATATATATCTTAAAATAGCTACAATATAATTATTCATTATATTGTAGCTATATTAGGGTTTATTTTACAGGTAAGTATTTAGTTTTAAATAGGAAGACTTTAGTTAATAATATTTAATTTATTTCGTTAGATTAAAATTATATTTAACTTAGGGGGGTATTAGGGTTAGGGTTAGACTTAGCTTTAGGGGTTAATACATTTATTAGAGTAGCGGCGAGGTCCGGTCGGCAGATTAGGGGTTAATACTTGAAGTTAGGTGTCGGCGATGTTAGGGAGGGCAGATTAGGGGTTAATACTATTTATTATAGGGTTTTTGAGGCGGGAGTGAGGCGGTTTAGGGGGTTAATACATTTATTAGAGTAGCGGCGAGGTACGGTCCGCAGATTAGGGGTTAATAAGTGTAGGTAGGTGGCGGCGACGTTGGGGGGGGCAGATTAGGGGTTAATAAATATTATGTAGGTGTCGGCGATGTTAGGGGCAGCAGATTAGGGGTACATAGGGATAATGTAGGTGGCGGCGGTGTGGGTTCGGCAGATTAGGGGTTAAAAAAAATTATTATAGTGGCGGCGATGCGGGGGGACCTCGGTTTAGGAGTACATAGGTAGTTTATGGGTGTTAGTGTACTTTAGAGCACAGTAGTTAAGAGCTTTTTAAACCGGCGTTAGTCCAGAAAGCTCTTAACTACTGACTTTTTTCTGCGGCTGGAGTCATGTCGGTAGAGGGTCTACCGCTCACTTCAGCCAAGACTCTAAATGCCGGCGTTAGGAAGATCCCATTGAAAAGATAGGATGCGCAGTTGGCGTAAGGGGATCTGCGGTATGGAAAAGTCGCAGCTTGGAAGTGAGCGTTAGACCCTTTCCTGGCTGACTCTAAATACCAGCGGGCGGTAAAAAGCAGCGTTAGGAGTCCTTAACGCTGCTTTTGACGGCTAACGCAGAACTCTAAATGTAGGCGTATAAGTGTGGTAAAACAATACAAAACACAAAAAGACTGTAAACAAAAAACAGATACGTAATAAAGTGAGAGAATGCATCTCAAAAGGCTACTGCTTAAAGTGAACCCTAAATGTTTCTTTCATTATTCAGATAGAGAATACAATTTAAAAAAAGTTTCCAACTTCTATTATAAAACTTGCTTTGTTCTTATTTTATTCTTTGTTGAAGAGGTAGGTAGCGTGCACATTTCTGGGGCACTACATTACAGGAAAACATAATTTATGTAAGAACTTACCTGATACATTCATTTCTTTCATATTAGCAAGAGTCCATGAGCTAGTGACGTATGGGATATGCATTTCTACCAGGAGGGGCAAAGTTTCCCAAACTTCAAAATGCCTATAAATACACCCCTCACCACACCCACAAATCAGTTTAACGAATAGCCAAGAAGTGGGGTGATAAGAAAAAAGTGCGAAGCATAAATATAAGGAATTGGAATAATTGTGCTTTATACAAAAAAATCGTAACCACCACAAAAAGGGTGGGCCTCATGGACTCTTGCTAATATGAAAGAAATGAATTTATCAGGTAAGTTCTTACATAAATTATGTTTTCTTTCATGTAATTAGCAAGAGTCCATGAGCTAGTGACGAATGGGATAATGACTACCCAAGATGTGGATCTTTCACACAAGAGTCACTAGAGAGGGAGGGATAAAATAAAGACAGCCAATTCCGCTGAAAAAAATCCACACCCAAAAATAAAGTTTAAATCTTATAAAGAAAAAAACTGAAAATATAAGCAGGAGATTGAAACTGAAACAGCTGCCTGAAGTACTTTTCTACCAAAGACAGCTTCAGAAGAAGAAAACACATCAAAATGGTAGAATTTAGTAAAAGTATGCAAAGAAGACCAAGTTGCTGCTTTGCAAATCTGATCAACTGAAGCTTCATTCCTAAATGCACAGGAAGTAGAAACTGACCTAGTAGAATGAGCTGTAATCCTTTGAGGCGGAGTTCTACCCGACTCAACATAAGCATGATGAATTAAAAGATTTCAACCAAGATGCCAAAGAAATGGCAGAGACCTTCTGACCTTTCCTAGAACCGGAAAAGATAACAAATAGACTAGAAGTCTTTCGGAAATTCTTAGTGGCTTCAACATAATATTTCAAAGCTCTAACTACATCCAAAGAATGCAATGATTTCTCCTTAGAATTCTTAGGATTAGGACATAATGAAGGAACCACAATTTCTCTACTAATGTTGTTGGAATTCACAACCTTAGGTAAAAATTTAAAAGAAGTTTGCAACACCGCCTTATCCTGGTGAAAAATCAGAAAAGGAGACTCACAAGAAAGAGCAGATAATTCAGAAACTCTTCTGGCAGAAGAGATAGCCAAAAGGAACAAAACTTTCCAAGAAAGTAATTTAATGTCCAATGAATGCATAGGTTCAAACGGAGGAGCTTGAAGAGCCCTCAGAACCAAATTCAAACTCCAAGGAGGAGAAATTGACTTAATGACAGGTTTTATACGAACCAAAGCTTGTACAAAACAATGAATATCAGGAAGATTAGCAATCTTTCTGTGAAAAAGAACAGAAAGAGCAGAGATTTGTCCTTTCAAGGAACTTGCAGACAAACCTTTATCCAAACCATCCTGAAGAAACTGTAAAATTCTCGGAATTCTAAAAGAATGCCAGGAAAAAAGATGAGAAAGACACCAAGAAATATAAGTCTTCCAGACTCTATAATATATCTCCCTAGATACAGATTTACGAGCCTGTAACATAGTATTAATCACAGAGTCAGAGAAACCTCTTTGACTAAGAATCAAGCGTTCAATCTCCATACCTTTAAATTTAAGGATTTGAGATCCTGATGGAAAAAAGGACCTTGCGACAGAAGGTCTGGCCTTAACGGAAGAGTCCACGGTTGGCAAGAGGCCATCCGGACAAGATCCGCATACCAAAACCTGTGAGGCCATGCTGGAGCTACCAGCAGAACAAACGAACATTCCTTCAGAATCTTGGAGATTACTCTTGGAAGAAGAACTAGAGGCTGAAAGATATAGGCAGGATGATACTTCCAAGGAAGTGACAATGCATCCACTGCTACCGCTTGAGGATCCCTGGATCTGGACAGATACCTGGGAAGTTTCTTGTTTAGATGAGAGGCCATCAAATCTATTTCTGGAAGTCCCCTTATTTGAACAATCTGAAGAAATACCTCTGGGTGAAGAGACCATTCGCCCGGATGTAACGTTTGGCGACTGAGATAATCCGCTTCCCAATTGTCTATACCTGGGATATGAACTGCAGAAACTAGACAGGAGCTGGATTCCGCCCATACCAGAATTCGAGATACTTCTTTCATAGCCAGAGGACTGTGAGTCCCTCCTTGATGATTGATGTATGCCACAGTTGTGACATTGTCTGTCTGAAAACAAATGAACGATTCTCTCTTTAGAAGAGGCCAAGACTGAAGAGCTCTGAAAATTGCACGGAGTTCCAAAATATTGATCGGTAATCTCACCTCCTGAGATTCCCAAACCCCTTGTGCTGTCAGAGACCCCCACACAGCTCCCCAACCTGTAAGACTTGCATCTGTTGAAATTACAATCCAGGTCGGAAGAACAAAAGAAGCCCCCTGAACTAAACGATGGTGATCTGTCCACCACGTCAGAGAGTGTCGTACAATCGGTTTTAAAGATATTAATTGAGATATCTTTGTGTAATCCCTGCACCACTGGTTCAGCATACAGAGCTGAAGGGGCCGCATGTGAAAACGAGCAAAGGGGATCACGTCTGATGCAGCAGTCATAAAACCTAGAATTTCCATGCATAAGGCTACCGAAGGGAATGATTGTGACTGAAGGTTTCGACAAGCTGATATCAATTTTAGACGTCTCTTGTCTGTCAAAGATAGAGTCATGGACACTGAATCTATCTGGAAACCTAAAATGGTTACCTGTGTCTGAGGAATCAATTAATTTTTTGGTAAATTGATCCTCCAACCATGATGTTGAAGAAACAACACAAGTCGATTCGTATGAGATTCTGCTAAATGTGAAGACTGAGCAAGTACCAAGATATCGTCCAAATAAGGAAATACCACAATACCCTGTTCTCTGATTACAGACAGAAGGGCACCGAGAACCTTTGTAAAAATTCTTGGAGCTGTAGCTAGGCCAAACGGCAGAGCCACAAACTGGTAATGCTTGTCTAGGAAAGAGAATCTCAGAAACTGATAGTGATCTGGATGAATCGGAATATGCAGATATGCATCCTGTAAATCTATTGTAAACATATAATGCCCTTGCTGAACAAAAGGCAGGATAGTCCTTACAGTTACCATTTTGAATGTTGGTATCCTTACATAACGATTCAATATTTTTAGATCCAGAACTGGTCTGAAGGAATTCTCCTTCTTTGGTACAATGAAGAGATTTGAATAAAACCCCAGTCCCTGTTCCAGAACTGGAACTGGCATAATTACTCCAGCCAACTGTAGATCTGAAACACATTTCAGAAATGCTTGAGCCTTCGCTGGGTTTACTGGGACACGGGAAAGAAAAAATCTCTTTGCAGGAGGCCTTATCTTGAAGCCAATTCTGTACCCTTCTGAAACAATGTTCTGAATCCAAAGATTGTGAACGGAATTGATCCAAATTTCTTTGAAAAAACGTAATCTGCCCCCTACCAGCTGAGCTGGAATGAGGGCCGCACCTTCATGTGGACTTAGGAGCTGGCTTTGATTTTCTAAAAGGCTTGGATTTATTCCAGACTGGAGATGGTTTCCAAACTGATACCGCTCCTGAGGATGAAGGATCAGGTTTTTGTTCCTTGTTGTGACGAAAGGAACGAAAAACGATTATTAGACCTAAATTTACCTTTAGATTTTTTATCCTGTGGTAAAAAAGTTCCTTTCCCTCCAGTAACAGTTGAGATAATAGAATCCAACTGAGAACCAAACAATTTATTACCCTGGAAAGAAAGGGAAAGCAGAGTAGACTTAGAAGACATATCAGCATTCCAAGTTTTAAGCCATAAAGCTCTTCTAGGTAAAATAGCTAGAGACATATACCTGACATCAACTCTAATGATATCAAAGATGGCATCACAAAATTATTAGCATGTTGAAGAAGAATAATAATGCTATGAGAATTATGATCTGTTACTTGTTGCGCTAAAGCTTCTAACCAAAAAGTTGAAGCTGCAGCAACATCCGCTAAAGATATAGCAGGTCTAAGAAGATTACCTGAACACAAGTAAGCTTTTCTTAGAAAGGATTCAATTTTCCTATCTAAAGGATCCTTAAAGGAAGTACCATCTGCCGTAGGAATAGTAGTATGCTTAGCAAGAGTAGAGACAGCCCCATCAACCTTAGGGATTTTGTCCCAAAACTCTAATCTGTCAGATGGCAAAGGATATAATTGCTTAAAATGTTTAGAAGGAGATTTAAAAACCTTATCTAAACATTTAGATTTAGTATCAAGAGGACCAGAATCCTCAATTTCTAATGCAATTAGGACTTCTTTAAGTAAAGAACGAATAAATTCCATTTTAAATAAATATGAAGATTTATCAGCATCAACCTCTGAGACAGAAACCTCTGAACCAGAAGAACCATTATCAGAATCAGAATGATGATGTTCATTTAAAAATTCATCTGAAAAATGAGAAGTTTTAAAAGACTTTTTACGTTTACTAGAAGGAGGAATAACAGACATAGCCTTCTTAATGGATTTAGAAACAAAATCTCTTATGTTATCAGGAACACTCTGAGTATTAGATGTTGACGGAACAGCAACAGGTAAAGTAACAGTACTAAAGGAAATATTATCTGCATTAACAAGTTTGTCATAACAAACAGTACAAACAACAGCTGGAGGAACAGATACCATAAGTTTACAGCAGATACACTTAGCTTTGGTAGCTCCAGCACCAGGCAGCGATTTTCCAGAAGTATCTTCTGACTCAGTTTCAACGTGGGACATCTTGCAATATGTAATAGAAAAAACAACATATAAAGCAAAATTGATCAAATTCCTTAAATGACAGTTTCAGGAATGGGAAAAAAATGCCAGTGAACAAGCTTCTAGCAACCAGAAGCAATAAAAAATTAGACTTAAATAATGTGGAGACAATAGTGACGCCCATATTTTTTTTAGCGCCAAAAATGATGCCCACATTATTTGGCGCCTAAATGCTTTTGGCGCCAAAAATGACGCCACATCCGGAACGCTGACACTTTTGGCGCAAAAGAACGTCAAAAATGACGCAACTTCCGGCGACACGTATGACGCCGGAAACAGAAGAAAAAAAATTGCGCCAAAAAAGTCCGCGCCAAGAATGACGCAATAAAATGAAGCAGCAGCCCACAGGGAAAAAGTCAAATTTTTAAGGTAAGAAAAAAATTGATTAATTCATATGCATTATCCCAAATATGAAACTGACTGTCTGAAATAAGGAATGTTGAACATCCTGAGTCAAGGCAAATAACTTTATATAAAAGTGCCCAACCATAGCTTAGAGTGTCACAGAAAATAAGACTTACTTACCCCAGGACACTCTTCTACATGTAGTAGAAAGCCAAACCAGTACTGAAACGAGAATCAGTAGAGGTAATGGTATATATATATAAGAGTATATCGTCGATCTGAAAAGGGAGGTAAGAGATGAATCTCTACGACCGATAACAGAGAACCTATGAAATAGACCCCGTAGAAGGAGATCATTGAATTCAAATAGGCAATACTCTCCTCACATCCCTCTGACATTCACTGCACGCTGAGAGGAAAACCGGGCTCCAACCTGCTGCGGAGCGCATATCAACGTAGAATCTAGCACAAACTTACTTCACCACCTCCATAGGAGGCAAAGTTTGTAAAACTGATTTGTGGGTGTGGTGAGGGGTGTATTTATAGGCATTTGAGGTTTGGGAAACTTTGCCCCTCCTGGTAGGAATGTATATCCCATACGTCACTAGCTCATGGACTCTTGCTAATTACATGAAAGAAATAGTGCTGCCATCTAGTGATCTTTCTAATGTATAAAATTGTTGGAAAACTGCTGCCATATAATGCTTCAGACACAAGAAAACAAAGACAAATTGATAATAGAAGTAAATTGAAAACTTGCTTAAAAGGACACTGTAACCAAAATTTTTCTTTCGTGATTCAGATTGAGCATGAAATTTTAAGCAACTTTCTAATTTACTCCTATTATCAAATTTTCTTCATTTTCTTGGTATCTTTATTTGAAATGCAAGAATGTAAGTTTAGATGCCGGCCCATTTTTGGTGAACAACCTGGGTTGTCCTTGCTGATTGGTGGATAAATTCATCCACCAATAAAAAATTGCTGTCCAGTACTGAAACCAAAAAAAAGCTTAGATGCCTTCTTTTTCAATTAATGATAGCAAGAGAACGAAGAAAAATTGAAAATAGGAGTAAATTAGAAAGTTGCTTAAAATTTCATGCTCAATCTGAATTACAAAAGAAAAATTTTGGTTACAGTGTCCCTTTAACATTGTATGTTCTATCTAAATCATTAAAGAAAATGATTGGGTTTTATGTCACTTTAAAAAGTTTTTGTGGACATGATCTTTGAACATGTTTAAGGGACTGGGTAGTTGTATCTCGCAGTGGTTAGGGAAGGGACTAATGTGAAGAAGTTTATGGTTAAAAAAAGGAAGAACAACCCTAGCTGACCCATCTGACAAGGTTGAAAGATGATCTATAAATCAATTGGCCTGGCACATACAATTTAAAATATGGTATGGGCTGGTATCATCCTAAAATTAACACTACAGTATATTCATGTCAGCAAAATCTAATTTTCACTGCAGTATTTATATCATTCATGATCACTACAATCCATATAATTAGCAGTATAGGCTGTGCATTCACCATGACATAGAGATATTGACAGAAATATGGACATTAGCAGTATTGTATGTGCATCATTCATAATGTGGTCACTTGTCATAAACAGCAAAATTAAGAATAAAGAATTGAATAACTGGTATGTACAGTGTTTGTATAAATACTAGGGCCTCCATTACATATAGAGCGTCGCTCGCAAAAGCCGGCGACGCCGGTTTTTGCGTGTTTTGGTATTACATATATGGCGTAGCATACAAGTAACGCCCGTATATTTCACCCGTTGCTCGCAATTTTTACTCCCATAAGCTAACATGGGACCGCGTCGTAAATCGGTATCCAATATCCAGCGCTAGGCCTTACGTGGCGAAAATTGAGAAATCTTACTCCATTTTCACCTCACCATAAAAAAGCAGCCGTAGCAGGCCTTTCTCTGAGTATGGGAGCACCGTAACTCCCTAAAATGCCTGCAAAAATAAACTAAAACCTAACGCATGCGTAATGTCTATCTACCTGTCAACCGCAATCCCCCACTGCAATAACTAATAAACTCTATTAACCCCTAAACCGCCATAGCCCACACCTCAATAAACCTATCCTAGTATTAACCCCTAAACCGCCGTAGTCCACATAGCCTATTAAAACTATTAACCCCTAATCTGCTGCCGCCAACGTCGCCGCCACTATAATAAAGTTATTAACCCCTAAACCTAAGTCTAACCTTAACACCCCCCTAACTTAATTATTATTTAAATAAATCTAAATAATATTACTATTATTAACTAAATTATTAAAATTTAAAATGAAATATTTACCTATAAAATAAACCCTAAGATAGCTACAATATAATTAATAATTACATTGTAGCTATTTTAGGATTTATTTTTATTTTACAGGCAACTTTGTATTTATTTTAACTAGGTACAATAGCTATTAAATAGTTAATAACTAATTAATAGCTACTTAGTTAAAATAATTACAAATATACCTGTAAAATAAAACCTAACCTAAGTTACAATTACACCTAACACTACACTATCATTCACTTAAATAAATAAATTAACTACAATTAGCTAAAATTAAATACAATTAAATTCAATAAACTATAGTACAAAAAAAACAACACTAAATTACAGGAAAAAAAATTACAAGAAGTTTAAACTAATTACACCTAATCTAAGCCCCCTAATAAAATAAAAAAGCCCCCCAAAATAATAAAATGCCCTACCCTATACTAAATTACAAATAGCCCTTAAAAGGGCTTTTTGCGGGGCATTGCCCCAAAGTAATCAGCTCTTTTACCTGTAAAAAAAGAAATACACACCCCCCAACATTACAACCCACCACTTACACACCCCTACTCTAAAACCCACCCAATCCCCCCTTAATAAAACCTCGTATTCTATTGGCTGATCCAATCAGCCAATCGGATTGAACTTCAATCCGATTGGCTGATTAAATCAGCCAATCAGATTTTTCCTACCTTAATTCCGATTGGCTGATAGATGGAATTCAAGGGACGCCATCTTGGATGACGTCATTTAAAGGAACCGTCATTCGTCGAGTAGTCGTCATGCTGGAAGGATGCTCCGCGCTGGATGTCTTCAAGATGGAGCCGCTCCTCGTCGGATGGAAGAAGATAGAAGATGCTGCTTGGATGAAGATGTCTGCCGGTCTGGATGTCCTCTTCTGCCCCGATTGGATGAAGACTTCTGCCCGGATCGGATGACCACTTGTGCCCGGCTGGGTGAAGACGGCTCAAGGTAGGGTGATCTTCAAGGGGGTAGTGTTAGGTTTTATTAAGGGGGGATTGGGTGGGTTTTAGAGTAGGGGTGTGTGGGTGGTGGGTTGTAATGTTGGGGGGCTGTATCTCTTTTTTTACAGGTAAAAGAGCTGATTACTTTGGGGCAATGCCCCACAAAAAGCCCTTTTAAGGGCTATTTGTAATTTAGTATAGGGTAGGGCATTTTATTATTTTGGGGGGCTTTTTTTATTTTATTAGGGGGCTTAGATTAGGTGTAATTAGTTTAAACTTCCTGTCATTTTTTTCTGTAATTTAGTGTTTGTTTGTTTTTGTACTATAGTTTATTGAATTTAATTGTATTTAATTTGAGCTAATTGTAGTTAATTTATTTAATTAATTGAATGAGAGTGTAGTGTTAGGTGTAATTGTAACTTAGGTTAGGTTTTATTTTACAGGTATATTTGTAATTATTTTAACTAGGTAGCTATTAAATAGTTATTAGCTATTTAATAGCTATTGTACCTAGTTAAAATAAATACAAAGTTGCCTGTAAAATAAAAATAAATCCTAAAATAGCTACAATGTAATTATTAATTATATTGTAGCTATCTTAGGGTTTATTTTATAGGTAAGTATTTAGTTTTAAATAGGAATAATTTAGTTAATAATAGTAATATTATTTAGAGTTATTTAAATAATAATTAAGTTAGGGGGTATTAGGGTTAGGCTTAGGTTTAGGGGTTAATAACTTTATTATAGTGGCGGCGACGTTGGCGGTGGCAGATTAGGGGTTAATAGATTTAATAGGCTATGTGGGCTATGGCGGTTTAGGGGTTAATACTAGAATAGGTTTATTGCGGTGTGGGCTATGGCGGTTTAGGGGTTAATAATTAGTCTTATTGCGTTGTGGGGGGTTGTCGGTCTAGGGGTTAATACATTTATTATTAGGAGTGAGAGGGGGGATTGCGGATATAGGGGTATATGTGTCGGGCTTATTTTTGGGAGGCGTGTTAGACAGTTACGGGAGATTTAACATTTTTGTTACTTTTCTTAGGCGCCGGCAGTTTCTAAAGTGCCGTAAGTCACTAGTGACTCCAGAAATGTGTAGTTACGCTTTTTTCTGGACATCGCTAGTTAATCCGACTTACGCACTTTAAAAACTGCCGGCGGGGTATATGTAATGCCCCGATGTGCGAGGTGAAATTACGGGCGTCTCGGGTTCCCTCGCTTGCGCCGAAACCTGCACCGTACATCGGATCGCGCCCTAGATATAAAAAGAATGGTGCTAGTTATGAACAATATACATGCATTACCCCTGAAGCATAATAAATGTAATGGTGCATCTTTATATTGATGAAAGAAGACACACAAGGGAATAAATCAGAAACAAAATATGGAAGGTTTAAGTACAGGTGCCACGAGTCAGAACTCTTTTGAAGGAAGTAACTTTACATTGCTATTGCCCATATTACCCAATTACATCACAGTATGAAGGAAAGACACTAAACTGAATGGCCACTCAGCAAACAGATGCATCTGAAGCTGGGCAGTAAAGGGTTTGTTACTGGTATCTGAACTTTTTTTAGGGCAAACAGGTGAGCACCAAGGAATAACTCACCCAGAAGTTTAAAATACTCCAAGTATTCAGTTACTCAAAAAATAACTACCATATATATACCAGGAAAAAGAGAAATGATCAGCAAAGCGAGGCTGTAGACTGGCAACCTGATGTGGTAGTGCTGTAGGGGTGGTACAAGAACATCCACTGCATGTGAAAGCTGCCACCTGGAGTGAAGTATAAAGTATTTATAGAACCAGAATTAAGAAAATCAAAGAATCGGTTATTCTGATGTCTGATATCAACCAGGTAAAGGTCCCAGGGCTTTACATAACCAAGGGCTAAATTACAAGTGATGCAGTAAAAAAATTCCCGAGATCGCAGAAACACTGCTAGCATTAAGCTTTTTGCGCTTGTCAGGTTGTGCTCGTATTACAAGCTCCAAAATAACTTATTATGCGCTAGCGTTAACCTAAAAAGCACAAAAATCCTAACCTGAGTTTTCATGTGCGTGTGCATGTATTCCCCCATAGAAATCAATGGAGAAAAAAAAACTTATACCCTACCATAAGCCCCTAGCATAATAACCCCTAAACCATCCCTCTACAACGCAAACAATCTAAATAAACTATTAACCCCTAAACTGCCATCTCCCCACAACCCAAACGACATAAATAAACTATTAACCCCTAAGCCACCATCCCCCAGATCACAATAACTAAATAGAACTATTAACCTCTAAATTGCCAAAAAAAACCATGCAAAATAAAAAACTAACATCTGGACCCCCTAACCTAACACCCCCTAACAACCCAAATTAAAATACCCTTAAATTTAAAAAAAAAATCTTAACTACCTTAAAAAAAACTTACCTGTAAAATTGAATAAAAACCAATAGCCCTTACCCTTTTGTAGTGCATTGCCCTAAAGCGCGATCAGCTCTTTTAGGAGAAAAAAACAACTAGCCCTCAAACATTTTACCGCCCATCCCCCCCAAATAAAAAATAACCTAACTAAAAAAACGAAATTACCTATTGCCCTGAAAAGGGCACTTGGATTGGCATTCAGCTAAAAAAAAAAACCAAACACTAAATAAAGATAATCACTGTTGATGATGGCGGCGGCAACGTCGGTCCTCCTCTTGCGAGCTTCAATAAGGAGGTCCTCTTTATATGGTCTCCAGCTGCACACTGAATAGTGAATGTGAGGTACCCCTTTCATAAAGGGGTACCCTTGCATTCCTTTTAGCTGATTTGAATATTCAAATTCAAATCAGCCAATAGAATAAAAAGGAAAAAGCCACCTTGGGTTAGTGTTAGGTTTTTGGTTTTTTATAGATTTGTTGTTTTTTTTTGTTTGTTTTTTTATTTGGGCAGCAAAGAGCTGACTTTAAATGTTTTCTTTCATGATTTCAAATAAAGATAGCAAGAGAACAAACAAAAATTGATAATAGGAGTAAATTAGAAAGTTCCTTAATATTGCATGCTCTATCTGAATCAAGAAAGAAAACATTTGGGTTTAGTGTCCCTTTAAGTTAGAGGGGTTAGTGGGTTTTTTTCTAAAAGAGCTGATCGCTTTTGGGCAATGCCCTACATAAAGGCCCTTTTAAAGGCTATTGGAATAGGACTATTTTTTCCGGTAATTACTTTTTTTATTTTCTGTAATGTTAGGTTTGTTTTTTTTATGTAATGTTATTTTTTTATTTTTTGTTATGTTAGGGTTTTTTATTTTTCAGTAATGTTAGCTTTTTTTATTTTGTGTAATGTTAGTTTTTTTTATTATGTGTAATGTTTTTTGTTTTTTTTTAAAGGTAAGATTAGTTTTTTATTTAATTTTAAATGTAAGTTTGTTTTTGTAAATTTAGGGGTATTTATTTTGGGTTAAGTGAAAAAATACCAATTGACGAATTGGTAATAGCATGCGCCTAATGCGTTTCTGGTGTGAAGATAAATATGTAAAAATGATATGAGGGGTGTGTGTGAAAAAATGTTGGATGTGGTATGGGAATGGATTAAATACTCATATTAATTGTGAGAAAATATTATAGAGTGATGTGGATGAAATTTGCTAAAACAATAATAATACGTGATGTGCAAAGGCGTATAGGAGAAAATACCAATGTGATATGTGTATACAATTCAAGAGCTACGGTGATACAATCAATTCACAAAAAAGAAAAATATGTATGAAAAAACAAAAAAATAATAAATAAATAAACTTGTGATCAAACAATTATTTATATAGAAAAAATAGCTTATCGTAATAAGAGTCCCATATGATGAAGTGCTGGAGAGTGATGTCAACAAGTATCAGTGTCTCTGAAACAGGGTTTTGAAGTCCTTATCGCAATGGAAGTGTTTGGAGCCGGAAGGATTCACGATAAGGCAGGCAGCTAGTCATGGATATGTCTGATCAAAACACAGTCTCTAGAAATGGTAAAAAGAAAGACAGCGCCTCATAGTGCAAGTGGGTTACAACAGTAATGGGTCACAGTGAGAAAATAACAAGTGGTAATATACTCACAAAGATATTGGCACCTTTATTGAAAGAGGTGCAAATGAGCAGACTGACATTTAAATCAGCAGTCAGTACGCTGGAGCCGAATGGGATCAAGTTTCCTAGATGGGCCGCTGTGGACTCTCCTCCGTGAGTGAAAGCAGGATCCTCTAGTGTTGTGCTGTATAGGCAAACAGCAAACGGTTGGTCTCTGCGTATAGTGAACACTGGAGACAGGAGTGTTTAAAGAGAGCAGTCCTCCAAATAATCAGAGAAATAACACTGTCTAAAAATGACAGATAAAACTTGGCAGGCAGAATAAAAAGCAAGTAATGCTGTAGTAAATAAAGTTAAAAACACTTTATTATGAGAGCTTAGGACGCGTTTCTCGGCCACAAGCTCCTGGCCGTTTCATCAGGTAAAATATCATTTTTAGACAGTGTTATTTCTCCGATTATTTGGAGGACTGCTCTCTTTAAACAATCCTGTCTCCAGTGTTCACTATACGCAGAGACCAACTGTTTGCTGTTTGCCTATACAGCACAACACTGGAGGATCCTGCTTTCACTCACGGAGGAGAGTCCACAGCGGCCCATCTAGGAAACTTGATCCCATTCGGCTCCAGCGTACTGACTGCTGATTTAAATGTCAGTCTGCTCATTTGCACCTCTTTCAATAAAAGTGCCAATATCTTTGTGAGTATATTACCACTTGTTATTTTCTCACTGTGACCCATTACTGTTGGAACCCACTTGCACTATGAGGCACTGTCTTTCTTTTTACCATTTATTTTGGGTTGCTAGGTGGTGTTAGGTTAGGCGGTTAGTTTATTACTTTGCATTTTGGGGGTGGCGGTTGAGGGGTTAATAGTTTATTTAGATACTTTGCGATGTGG
Source organism: Bombina bombina (assembly GCF_027579735.1). NCBI lineage: Eukaryota > Metazoa > Chordata > Amphibia > Anura > Bombinatoridae > Bombina > Bombina bombina. The sequence continues at coordinate 341,851,105 of NC_069502.1, read as the reverse complement.
GGGGATGGCGGTTTAGGGGTTAATAGTTTATTTAGGTACTTTGCGATGTGGGGGATGGCGGTTTAGGGGTTAATAGTTTATTTAGGTAATTTGCGTTGTGGGGGATGCGGTTTAGGGTATAATAATTCTATTTAGTTATTGCGATGTCGGGGGATGGTGGTTTAGGGTTAATAGTTTAGTTACTTTGCAATGTGGGGGGGGTGGTGGTTTAGGGGTTAGTAGTTTATATATGAGTGTAAGTGTACTTTGTAATGTATTTTTGAAGTGTTTTGTGCAACTTTTTAGTTTCAAAAACCTGTTAACCACAGCTCTTAGATCGTGGAAAGGATTTTGCTCAGCTTGTAATATCAGCAGAATGAAAATGGATTGCGAAAAGGTGATTGTGCTAGCGCAAAACCGTTTGCGCCTCACTTGTAATCTAGCCCCTAGTGTGCATGTAAAGGAGATCTTAAAAGGCTAAAAAGGTACAGAGGTGACTGAAGTTTACAAAAAATATAAAGAAAAACTGTCTTAAAAAGAACAGGGTGGGCCTTGGACTCATCATATCGTAAAAGAAAGTAATTTATCAGGTAAGCATAAATTTAGTTTTCTTTTACAAAGATATGACAAGTCCACGGATTTAATCCTTACTTGTGGGAAACCAATACCAAAGCAATAAGACACGGATAAAGGGAGGGACAAGACAGGAACCTAAACGGAAGGCACCACTGCTTGAAGAACCTTTCTCCCAAAGATAGCCTCAGAAGAAGCAAAAGTATCAAATTTGGAAAAGTTGGAAAAAGTGTGAAGGGACGACCAAGTCGCAGCCTTACAAATCTGTTCCACAGATGCATCGTTTTTAAAAGCCCATGTGGATGCCACAGCCCTAGAAGAATGAGCCGTAATTCTTTCAGGAGGCTGCTGTCCAGCAGTCTCATATGCCAGGCGGATGATACTTCTCAGCCAAAAAGAAAGAGAGGTAGCCGTAGCTTTCTGACCCCTATGCTTTCCAGAATAAACAATGAATAATGAAGATGATTGACAGAAATCCTTAGTTGCCTGTAAGTAAAACTTTAAGCCACGGACCACGTCCAAGTTATGTAACAGACGCTCCTTCTTAGAAGAAGGATTAGGACACAAGGAAGGAACAACAATTTCCTGATTAATATTCTTATTCGAAACAACCATAGGAAGGAACCCAGGTTTGGTACGTAAAAACCACCTTATCAGAATGAAATATGAGATAAGGCGAATCACACTGTAATGCTGAAAGCTCAGAAACTCTTCGAGCAGAAGAAATAGCAACCAAAAACAGAACTTTCCAAGATAAAAGTTTAATATCTATGAAATGCATAGGTTCAAACGGAACCCCTTGCAGAACTCGAAGAACTAAATTCAAACTCCAGGGAGGAGTAATAGGTCTAAATACAGGCTTAATTCTAGATAGAGCCTGACAAAAAGACTGAACATCTGATAGAGTTGCCAAACGTTTGTGAAACAGAATTGACAAAGCTGAAATTTGTCCCTTTAAGGAACTTTCTGATAACCCTTTCTCCAATCCTTCTTGGAGAAAAGACAAAATCCTAGTAATCCTAACTTTACTCCATGATTAACCCTTGGATTCCCACCAACAATATATTTACGCCATATCTTATGATAGATGTTTCTAGTGACAGGCTTTCTAGCCTGTATCAAAGTATTGATAACTGAACCAGAGAATCCTTGCTTCGATAAAATCAAGCATTCAATTTCCACGCAGTCAGTTGCAGAGAAATTAGATTTGGATGTTGGAAAGGACCTTGAATGAAAAGGTCCTGTCTCAACGGAAGTTTCCACGGTGGCAGAGAGGACATGTCCACTAGATCCGCATACCAAGTCCTGCGTGGCCACGCAGGTACTATCAGGATCACTGAAGCTCTCTCCTGTTTGATTTGAGAAATCACACGTGGGAGGAGAGGAAACGGTGGAAACACATAAGCTAGGCTGAACAACCAAGGTACTGCCAAGTCATCTATCATTTCGGCCTGAGGATCCCTTGAACGGGATCTGTATCTTGGAAGCTTGGCATTCTGACGAGATGCCATCAAAACCAATTCTGGTCCGCCCCATCTGAAAATCAATGAGGCAAATACCTCCGGGTGAAGTTCCCACTCCCCCGGATGAAAAGTCTGCCGACTTAGAAAATCTGCTTCCCAGTCCTCTACCCCTGGTATGTAGATCGCTGACAGATGACACAAGTGGGCCTCTGCCCAACTGATTATCTTGGATACTTCTATCATCGCTAAGGAACTCCTTGTTCCCCCCTGATGATTGACATATGCCACAGTTGTTATGTTGTCCGACTGGAATCTGATGAATTTGGCCAAAGCCAACTGAGGCCACGCCTGAAGCGCATTGAATAATGCTCTCAGTTCCAGAATATTGATTGGAAGTAGAGACTGCACCTGAGTCCAAACACCCTGAGCCTTCAGGGAGTTCCAAACTGCACCCCAGCCCAGAAGGCTGGCATCTGTTGTCACTATCACGAGAGTCTGCGGAAACAAGTCCCCTGGGACAGATGATCTGGCGACAACCACCAAAGAAGAGAGTTTCTGGTCTCTTAATCCAGAATTATCTTTGTAGATAAATCCGCATAATCCCCATTACACTGACCGAGCATGCACAGTTGCAGTGGTCTGAGATGAAACTGAGCAAATGGAACGATGTCCATTGCCGCTACCATTAATCTGATTACCTCCATACACTGAGCTGATGGCCGAAGAAAGGACAGAAGTGATTGGCAAGTATTCAAAATCTTTGCTTTTCTGACCTTCTTCAGAAATACTTTCATGGCTACCGAGTCTATCAGAGTTCCTAGAAAAGGAACCCTTGTCTGTGCAACAAGTGAACTCTTCTCTATGTTCACCTTCCAGCCGTGAGTTCTCAGAAAAGACAACACTGTGTCCGTGTGAGATTTTGTCAGATGATATGTTAACGCCTGAATCAGAATATCGTCCAGATAAGGCGCCACCGCTATCCCTTGCGGTTTGAGAACCGCCAAAAGAGATCCTAGAACCTTTGTGAAGATTCTGGGTGCTGTGGCCAACCCGAAAGGAAGAGCCACGAACTGATAATGTTTGTCCAAGAAGGCAAACCTTAGAAACCGATGCTGACCTTTGTGGATTGGAATATGAAGGTAAGCATCATTCAAATCCACGGTAGTCATATATTGACCCTCCTGGATCATTGGCAAAATCATTCGAATTGACTCCATCTTGAATGATGGAACTCTTAGAAATTTGTTTAGACACTTGAGGTCAAAAATAGGTCTGAACGTTCACTCTTTTTTGGGGACCACAAAAAGGTTTGAGTAAAACCCCTGTCCCTGTTCCAATTTTGGAACAGGACAGATTACTCCCATAGTAAAAAGGTCTTTTACAAAGCGTAAGAATGCATCTCTCTTTATCTGGTTTGCAGACAATTTTGAAAGATGAAATCTCCCTCTTGGGAGAAAATCCTTGAATTCCAATTGATAACCATGGGTGACTATTTCTAGTGCCCAGGAATCCTGAACATCACTTGCCCAAGCCTGAGCAAATAAAGAAAGTCTGCCCCCTACTAGATCCGGTCCCGGATCGGGGGCCACCCCTTCATGCTGCTTTGTGGAAGAAGAAGAAGCGGGGGGTCCTCCTTTAAAGTTCCGAAAGGAACGAAAATTATTCTGTTTACCCCTCATTTTAACCGACTTATCCTGAGGTAGGGCATGGCCCTTACCTCCTGTAATATCAGAAATGATCTCCTTCAATTCTGGCCCAAAAAAGGTCTTACCTTTAAAGGGAATAGCTAAAAGCTTATGTTTTGATGACACATCAGCAGACAAAGATTTGAGCCACAATGCTCTATGTGCTAAAATAGCAAATCCTACATTTTTTGCAACTAATTTAGCAATTTGAAAAGCGGCATCCGTAATAAAAGAATTAGCTAGCTTAAGAGCCTTAATTCTATATAGAATGTCATCTAATGGAGTCTCAACCTTAAGAGACTCTTCTAGAGCCTCAAATCAAAAAGCTGCTGCAGTAGTTACTGGATCAATGAAAGCCGTAGGTTGTAAAAGAAATCCCTGATTAACAAATAATTTATTTAGTAGACCCTCTAATTTCTTATCCATAGCATCCTTGAAAGCACAACTATCCTCAATGGGTATAGTAGTACGCTTAGCTAGGGAAGATATAGCTCCCTCTACCTTAGGGACCGCTTGCCATGAGTCCCGAATGGTATCTGATATAGGAAACATTTTCTTAAAATTAGGAGAGGGAGAAAAACGGTATACCTAGTCTATCCCATTCCTTACTAATAATTTCCAAAATTCTCTTAGGAACCGGAAAAACGTCAGTGTAAGTAGGAACCTCCAAATATTTATCCATTTTACACAATTTCTCTGGATTAATAAAAATAGGATCACAATCATCCAGAGTCGCTAAAACCTCCCTAAGCAACAGGCAGAGGTGATAAAGCTTAAATTTAAATGATATAGCATCCAAATCTGTCTGAGGCAAAACATTTCCTGAATCAGAAATTTCACCCTCAGACAGCAATTCCCTAATCCCAAACTCAGAGCACTGTGAGGGAACATCGGAAATAACTAATAAAGCATCAGAGGATTTAGTATTAACATTAATACTTGACCTACTGCGTTTACCCTGCAACACTGGTAATTTAGACAATACCTCTGTAAGGGTAGTTAACATAACTGCAGCCATCTCCTGCAGAGTAAAGGAATTAGTTGCACTAGAAGTACCAGGCGTCGCTTGTGTGAGCATAAAAGGTTGTGACACTTGGGGAGAATTGGATGGCATATCCTGATTCTCTTCAGACTGAGAATCATCCCTAGGCACACTTACTTTATTTAAAATATGCTTTTTACATTGTAAAGCCCTTTCAGTACAAAAGTTACACAATGTTAGAGGGGGTTGCACAATAGCTTCTAAGCACATAGAACAATGAGAAAGCTCAATGTCAGACATGTTGAACAGACTAGTAATACCCCAAAAGTCGTTTAAACACTTATTTATAGCATAAAATAAACATTAGGAAAAACGTGTACTGTGCCTTTAAGAAAAGAAAAAGTGAACAATTTTTCCAAAATGCGCAAAAAACGTTAAATTATTCCCAAATTTAACTTAATATTGTTGGTTAATAAAAAAATTACTGTACTCAGAAGCAAAGTCAGAAATAAGGCTTTAGAAGTACTTATATCAACATGTCAAAAGATAGATAAAAATACACTCTGCACCTCCCCACAGCCCTGCTGTGGCGCCTACCTGCTCCCAGGGTAATCGAATAAAATTTCCAACCCTTCAGACCAGCTACACAGTTCAGGAGCCACCGAGTTACTGTTTGCTGCTGCTAAGCCTGAAGAAATTGTGCCAAAATAGGCCCCGCCCCTTAAGGTCAAAAGTTGGAGTAGGCCCAAACAACACTGCATGGAAATGCAGTTTTCCACTAAAGTAAAAATACACACACAATATAACCCTCAAGCATAAAACCAATAAGTTTTAAGTGCCAAAAATAAAAAACATAAAACATCGTTTTTTTATATTGTCTCCCATGTCACATAATGCCCAAATATCAACTAATGATAAATATAAAATAGGGACTCCAGTAACACCCCTCTTATTAAAATAGGTTTTACTGCTTACCCCATTCCCATACAGGGAAATAATGCCAGCCAGTTCTGATACACCAAGTCTCCTCAGAAAAAAAAGTCTGCACATACCTTAATGCTGCTTGTAGCATGAAACCGGTCTCCACACTGAAGATGTCTCATGGTTACCTTCAGAAGTCTTGTGGGAACCAGCGTGGATCTTAGTTACAAATGCTAAGATCATCAAACC